>NW_009706349.1:46872-78606 GCF_000703405.1 Apaloderma vittatum | reverse complement strand
AGCGTTGCATGGGGTTGCCGTGACAAAAATGGATCCACATCAAACATGGAGGACACCCTGAGTAAATTCTTTAAAGAGCTTGTGTTTGGTCAAATTCTACTTGATATTTTAATCAAAAAAAGTGCATAATAGAATGGAGACTATACATTTTAATTAATGACTGGTATGAAGCTGAAAGAAGTTTTAAGTATTTTTTGAAAAATGCTGAAAGAGCTACTGGTAGTTTGGAACTTGGGTCAGAAACTTGAAAGGTTCTGTTTAAGTGTTTATGAACTAAGGTTCTGTACCTAAGACAAAATAAAGGAAATTGAAATTTGAAACTGGATAATATTTTGTAAAGAAAGCAAGCAGCACATTCAAAAAAAGACATACTAGGAAAGCAGTTTTTATTTTAGATTCATGAAGCAGAAGTTTGTACAGAAAACATCCAGTTACATTCCTCAACTTCAGAGAAGCTTTGCAAGGTATATTGTCTCTATTCTGCAAACTGCACTTCTAAGGTGAAGATGAGGTGAAGAGAATCCAGCAGTGTGAACGATGAAGGATTTAGAAAGCATGACTTACGAGGGAACAGGCTTGCTGAGAGGTGGTTGATGTGACTTGATTCTATGTAGTTACAATATTGATGATCACCTGTTGTTTTCCAAATCCACAAGGAATCAACTTCTTTTTCACCATAGACAATTTGGGGTGAAAAATCTTAGAAAACTTGGGTAGGATGGTGAAGCGCAATATTGGATAGCCTGAAGATACTGAGAAACCACTTTCACCAGAAAGTTCTAAGATCAGGCTACAGTAAGGTCCGTGAGGGGTGGTTGAGGTCTATATGATTTCGTTTTGGTGGGAGAGATTGCTTAAGAGGATCTCTGAGGTACTCTTTGTGTCTAACAACAACATAACAATGTCTGAAAAGAAGTTAGAGGGGATTCATTGCTACTTATCTGGCAGAAACAATGCTGGAGGAGAGGAAAAAAAGGTCAATCTGAGGACAAAGATATGAGCTTTTGAGGTATGTACTCACATTGTTTTCTGAAGGTACACAGTTATCTGTTTTTAATGTAAAACATGTTGGCATTCAGAAGTTATTGGTTCTTGCCCCTTCCTGTCATGCAATTATTTTTGTAATCTTTAATAACTATTACACAACTAGAGGATATTATGCTTTTATGTTGATTTTTTAAAGGTAAGAATATTTAGGGTACTCCATTAAAAAGCTCAATCCATTTTAACCTTTTATTAAGATCTCTTACATTAAATTCTGACATGGTAATTTTCTGGAAGTTGAAAAAATTAATTTCTAGGAGTGAAAATTAAGGTTCAGAGGACTGAGTGATAAAGAACGGGAAGAAAAAGTACCCTATATTAGGGCCCCAAATCATAAGCTACTGTTTTGTCTGGTCACAAACAAAAAGAAGAAATGAGTTGAATGCATTAATTCGATTTATATGACTGAATATTCTTTGGCTGTCAAGTTAGATGCTTTGTGAAAGTTTGAATATGAACTGTCAAATCGTCCAGCCTGGAAGAAAAAAGCCTTTTACTTACAATGGGCTAATGACTGGCTGACAGTTTAATTACACAGCAGGGGAATTCTGTAGAAGAAACGAGGTACAGAAGCAAGTTTGCTTCTCCATACGTAGGTTTACTGCTTTGATTTAAATCCGAAGACACAGTATCTGCACACTTATTGGGTGTCTTACCTCACATCCTCTAAATAGCTTGTTGGATACAGCGGGGGTGACACTGTTAAAACGCTACAGGCTTGGGGAAGGGTGGCTGGAAGGCCACGGAAAAGGACCTGGGCATTCTAATTGACAGTCGACTGAATATGAGCCAGCAGTGTGCCCAGGTGGCCAAGAAGGCCAACGGCATCCTGGCTTGTATTAGAAATTTTGTGACCAGCAGAAGAAAGGAGGTGATTGTCCCTCTGTACTCAACACTGGTGAGGCCGCACCTTGTAAAATTTGGTCTTAAGCGAAATTGAATAGAGCTTTATTTTTATACTTGTCACTTGGCTATAAATATTTGGACCTATGTTATCAATTTTGATTCTTTTTAAAAAATAGTGCTTTTATTTGTTTTAGCCTTTTTTTTTCTCCTTTGGCTATGTTAATTTTAAGTTAGTTGGTTAACATCTCACCATTTCATCTATATCGCATCTCATTTTTAAACTAGAGTCCTGGACCAGACTTTCAGTGGCAAGAACCTCACATGTTTCTCTAGGGCATCTAAAAAGTAAGAGATATCTTCCACAGATCCTCACGATAGCTCAGGAGATGATAGCACAAGACGTAAGGAAAGATTATGGTGACCACCATTGACTAGCATAGTTTGGCCTTAAAGAGCAGGGTAGAAGAAAGTCAACCTCTATCCGCAGAGTCCCAAGAGAACGTGAAACAATGATAATATGGCTGTGAGGAAAGGAGTAAATCACTTTCAATAGGCCATTTACAGTTGTTATCATTATTTCTCTCAGAGAATGGAAATACTTCATCTCTTCTATTATGATTATGAATCACAAATCGAATAAATTCTAGCTAAAGTATATGGAGTTTTCTTTCTAAATACAAAAGCATCTGAGGAAAGGAAAAATTTGATGGTTGAGCAAATTCATTTTCCTTCTCAGTAAAGCCATCTGGTGTATTTCCCAGACACAGAAAAAGTAGTTGTTGGTAGCTGGTTACTCAGCTCTTTTCACTTCCAGGATCAGTCTTCTAATTTCCAAACCATTCAGGTATTTTCTTGAATTGCTCAAGGCAAATAGTAATGTCCTTATACTATCTCCAGTTCATAAAGACATCCCTGTTGAAATACCAGATAATTGCTTTGTGAAGTGCATTTCAAAACTGGAATCTGAGCTCTAACTTGGATGTGACTCTCCATGCTAAAATTCCATATGCACATAAAGTTCAGCTTCTTCTTATTCCATAAAATACCTAAAATAACTGAAAGCTCCTCTTGTTTCTTGCTTCCCCAATGAGACCCATGAAGTGGCTATTGCAATGGAAGCTGTTTTTCAGTAGGGAAGATTACGTACTCTATGGCTCTAAGCTCATCTGAACTCAGTTTGTCAAGGTTCGTGAACTCAGTTCAGATCAGACATGAAATTCTGCTTTACACTAACTTGAACTAGATTTAAACTAGTCACCTACAGAGGAAAGTCTAACTAAGCTGCTGTTACATTTGCTTTTAGTGTTTTACTCCTTCACAAAGAGCTAGGACCTAAAAATGTATCAAATCAAATATTTAACTCAAATATCCTTAGGCATAAACACATTCCATTGCCTTTAAAATGTACACATATCTTTTTGTATTAAGCTCTTCCTTTGCTTTACAACTTGGACAAGGAACACAGAAACATACTGAACATTAAGCCATCCCCCCAAACACAAACTTTTTTGGTCATAAAAAACAATGCAGAGACTGAAGCCTATTTCTGTTAGATACATCTCCACATGTCTTGTTAGCACAGATAATTTCCAGATGGCACTACCAACTCTCATGGTCTGGCAAGCTGTGTCTGGGAAGCCGTAGTGCAAGCCGAAGAAAATATATTTTAGCACCTGTGGTACAGCTGAGAAAGATGTCGGGAATATCAGGAAAAAGGATCAGTTTTATATTGTATTTGGCTGCTTGAAATTTGTGGTTTTGTCATAGAACTTCAGATTGTATTCAAGCATACTAATGTGTTGTCAAAACATGAACACCGTCTTTAAATCAATATAGCTAACACGCATAGTATTACCATGATAAAAAGATGCCCAGTGCTACTGTGTAATCTGAAAAGCCAGGATCTTTATTTAAACTTTTTAGTTAGACTGTTTCTTCAAATAAAATAACCATCAAGAATATATGTATCAGCAACTGAAGTCACTTTTTCTAGATAATGTCATCTGAGGATTCCATGCTGTCTGTTCTCTTTGGGTTTCTTCATGAGATGTATTAGATTAATATTTGTACTCCCTTTGTCATCATACTGTTCTTACTGGCTGTGCCCATATTGTCGATATTATTAGCATTAGAAGAATGTTCCATAATTCCTTTAGATACAGAAGGAGGAATTTGCTTCATAGAACTTCTGAAAGTTATGTACATAATTTATTTCCATATGATTTGTTCCAAGAAGCTGATATGAGGAAATCTTACTTGAAAACTAAATCAAAATTCCACCTTTCACAGTTGTTTTTAGTGAGCTGGCTCACCTGATTAACTCTTTCCTTTGAACATATAGGACTTTTTGAAGCTGAAAAGTTTGAATATTTTATGCTTTAATGCATCAGCCTGAAGAAGGGTATACCACATGCACAGGAAAAATATTTTTGCCAGCTCAGTGAAAGGGACTTATAACTGCGCAAAGTCACTGTTAGCAAAAGGACAAGTAATGCGACTGGAAAGACTACAAAGATGATCCGCAGTAATTACTGTGCAAGCCTTGGGAAGAATATACCCATGCCTTAAACAGTATTTCAGACACTGAAGAGATCTGTGTAAAAAGAAGCTTAGTTTAAAGGAACTTTTAAAAGCAATTGAAGTGTTTCCCCCTTTAAAGTAGTCATGTTTAATCAAATGGAATGAAGGCAGACTCAAAAGTAAAAAGGTAGTTGGGATATTTCTTTGCAATTAGGATATGCGTTCCTAGTGGGGAGGAATTAAGTTAGTATCTAAGGAGGTCATTATCTGCTGTACTTCTTGCCTACCTTGCTATTGGCGATAGAGACCTCTGCAACACCAGCCCACTGAAAAACAAAACGTCTCAGGTGGCAAAGGCGTCACACTATGTCTTCATTACCAGTAGGGAGAAGGAATAGTTAATAACTGGATGTCAGACTCATCCTTGGCTTGAGGAGATATCAACACCACAGGACAATCCATGGAATTGAACCTGTGCAGTATAAGCAGCACTAAAAGCAATTTTTGTCCAAATAGGTGCTATGTGTGGTAACTAGTAATCTATCCAACCTCCATTTGTTACTTGTGTCATTTTATAACTAATAGGTTTGCTTTTCATCCTGCCCAATTTAAGCAAGAGCATCAAGTATTTACATGAACCTTGTTCCTGGAGACCCTAACATTACTGTTGACTGCACTATGTGCTTTGGCTGCATCCTGGTATGGGGATTGAAAGTCCAAATTCCAGAGAATACTGGAAAAAGTCACTGGCTAGATGCCAGGTTTTGAAATAATATCTGAGAAACAAAAATATTGTTTAAAAGTTTAATTGCTGTTGAAAGCACTCCACAGCTTGGCAAACATAGCTCTATTATATGATGAAAATGAACAGCTTTTGACCAACACTACATATTATTACAGAATCACAGAATCACAGAACCACAGAATGTTAGGGGTTGGAAGGGACCTCTGAAGATCATCTAGTCCAACCTTCATCCCAGCATATCTAACCACTACACCATAGCCTCAAGTGCTAGATCTACTTTTTTTTTAAACACCTCCAGGGTTGGTGACTCCATCACCTCCCTGGGCAGCCTGTTCCAGTGCCTCACCACTCGTTCAGTAAAGAACTTCCTCCGAATATCCAATCTAAACTTCCCCTGACGCAACTTGAGGCCATTTCCCCTTGTCCTGTCATTAGTAATTAGATAGAGGCGACCAGCCCCAGCCTCACTACAGCCTCCTTTTAGGTAGTTGTAGAGGGCAATAAGGTCTCCTCTCAGCCTCCTCTTCTCCAGACTAAACAAACCCAGTTCCCTCAGCCGCTCTTCATAGGTCATGTTTTCCAGACCTCTCACAAACCTTGTTGCCCTTCTCTGCACCTGCTCCAGAACCTCGATGTCCTTCTTGTACTGTCAGACCAAAACCAACCTGGGCCCGCCCGGCAGCTTTGGTGACTCTAGATAACCTCGAGCTGATCGCACGCCCCCGCGGCGGCAACGACCCATTCGAATGTCTGCCCTATCAACTTTCATATATTATTAGTCTCTCTATTGCCTGTTTTATGTTGAGAGAATGCTTAGGCATGTGACTAAATCACAGCCATTCTCTTTGAGTTCTGTCCCTCTTCCAAGTCTGGCTTGGCTTAATAGTTTGTGGACTCTTTACTGGCTACCTCCAGAGTTATAAACTGTTATAATGTACATTAGATATTGGCATGAAGAATGTCTTCAGGAAGAGCAGTGACTTCTTTCTGTGGGTTCCTGGGCTCAGCCTCCTAACAGAATGAAACAGAAGACAGGAAATGTTTCTCACACTGAAAAAGAAGATAAAATAATTCTCCATAGTGCTCCGTCCTCTAGTTTTCTCTCCCTGAGTGAAACTGGGTTGACTTTGGGGGGTTGTATAGGATTCACCTTTAGCAAAGAATGTTCCTGCTGGATTTGCTACTGAAAACAAGGAACTGAAGAGCCTTTATGAATGTGTTCAAGTCTTATTAGTTACATCATGTGTCTATATCCAACTTAAAACTAAACAAATAATTTATTTTTCTCTGGAAAAAAGAGTACATATAACAGTTCATTTCAATTAATTGCATTTCTTTATTCTGGGAGAATAATTCTCAGTAAGTATGGCCTATAATTTGTGAAAATTACTTTGAATGTAGTTGCTTTAGTGACCGAAAGTTAAGAAAAGAGCCTCCTTGCCTGATGTTTTCCAAGTTCAAATTCTTAAAATATTCTGGAAATATTCCTTACTATTTTCTTGCTGAGCCTAGTAAATTGAATTATATCTGTATAATGTAATTTTCCCAGTAACTTCAAGAAAGGTACCCGTGCATTCAAACTAAGGCTTTTCAAGTCACAATATTTCAGTCATTTGCTTATGAGCAGTTGGATATTCAAAGGACTGTGGTGTCATGTATAAATACAATAAAAATGCAATATGTTTAAATAATAAACTGTTAGACAGAACCAGCTCACCTGCATGATTGCAAAACCTGCTTGATCAATGAATCAGATTTGCAAGGAGCCTGAGAAATATCAAAGGATCAATATTGTTAATACTCATCAAGCAAATAAAACAATGAAGGGATGTAAAAAATATACTTAAATGAAGACAATGGTCCAGGAGACATTAGGTTGAAAGTGATACTATAGTGGATCATATAGTATATTTTCCACAAAAGTAGGAAGTTCAGCAAATGGAGAATCAAATGTTGCTTCATAAAGAAAAACTTAAAAGCTAGTTTGCTCATTTTTCTTTCAACTGAAAAAAGAGAATATGTCTAAATACATATATTTGTCTTCAGATAGCTACATGGACATGTTCATATCTCTTTTCATGGGTTAGACACAATTTCATTGGAAAGGTCTTTCTGTCATTCAATATTTCTGTTTCAGATTTAAGATAAAAACGAAAAACATTGTATTGGGTTTGCATGGTTAGTTTTTGGTAATGGGGTGGTTAAAGGGGTGAATTCTCTGAGAAGCTGCTAGAAGCCTCCCCTGTGTTCGATAGAGCCAATGCCAGGTGGCTCCAAGACGGAACCACTGCTGGACAGGGCTGAGCCTATGAGTGATGGTGGTAATGCCTCTGTGATAACATTTAAGAACTACTGCGCCACAACTTGCAGAGGGAGAGAGAGGAGTGGGAATACGTGCAGACATCAAGATTGATGAGGCGCGGGAGGAGGATGTGCTCCAGGTTATGAAGCAGAGATTCCCCCGAGTTGTGGTGAAGGCCATGGTGAGACAGGCTGTGCCCCTGCAGACCATGAAGGTGACAGGGGTGTAGATGTCCACCCGCAGCAGGTGGAAGACCCCACATCGGAGCAAGTGGATGCCTGAAGGAGGCTGTGAGCCTGTGGGAAGCCCACACTAGAGCAGGATTCTAGCAGGACCAGTAGCAGGACTGGAGCAGGTCTGATGGCAGGTGACCCCACAGGGGACTCATGCTGGAGCAGTCGCTCCTGAAGGACTGCACCCAATGGGCAGGACTCACATTGTGGCGGTTTGTAAAGAACTGTCTCCTGTGGGAAGGACTCATGTTAGAGAAAGTTTTTGAAGAATGGTGTCCCGTGAGAGGGGAGTCAGTTTAGTTCAGATTAAGCCTGCTATACTGTGTCAGAATTCTGTTATGAAATCTTTTTTAAAGATTTTTTTTTTTACAATTTCTAGTTAATAACTGGTTTGTGGTTTTGTTCGAGCTTTTTTTTTTTAAATCTGCAGCTGCTTGTAAAGAACGAGCCTCTAATTTTGAACAATATTCTAATTTTGAAGAATTTCTATAAAAGTCTTCTGCTTTTTGCCCAGGAAGGAATGTATGGGGTTCTTTTCCCTAATTTACAGATCAAATCCAGTAAAACAAATGATTCTTGCTAAACTGATCTGATTTCTTTTTGTTTTGTGAGCAGTCTACTCAAAAAAGGAGTTAGATAAGCTAGTAACATTTGTGCTGCAGAGCTTATGTGACATTATTTAGGCTAACAATTCTAAAGTTAAAATGTTTAATCAAATAATCTGAATTTGTCAACAGAAACTACTGAACTTGTAACTGCATCATAATAGAAATAGCACAGACAGGAAAGTTATTTTACATTCCAAAAATATTGGACAAGTTGTACAAACAAATTCATGAAATTATTATTCTTATAGTCTTGATTAAAAAAAGGTATTTTCCTCCGTTAAACTGATTTATTTACTAATACGTTTTCTTCCAGTGTTATTATGACTTGATTAATGAAAATATTTATTTCTGAAGACCCAACTGTAAACAATCCAAACTCATACTAGAATAGGAAATCTTGTTTTTACCAAAGAGATTTAGATTTTAATCTTATTTAAGTTGATTAAGGATTTTTTAAAAAGTAAACTTGAACAATTAAGTCTGCATTATGAGATCATTTAACATACGAATGTGGCTTGAAGTGGCAGGTTTAGCGGCAAGCAACATTAAACCAAATATTGAAAAAGGTAGTGGGCCACATTCTCAGCAAAAGTTAACTGATGTAGTAAAACTTGTGCACTGAAATACAAAAATACTTTCAAGATTGAAGACAGTTGCTGTTCGTAAAGACAAGTGCCCTCTTTCTAACCACACTCTAACCGATTAAGAAAATAGTGGAGAACATCAGCCACACAAAAAAATGCAGAGACAGTTGAAAAAGTGATTACATGGAACAAGGGCTAGAAATACATAACTAATAATATAGTTTGATATTTAGTTAACTGCTCTTGTAAAAACAAATGGATAACAAAATACATGTACAATTTAGAAATGAAACTTATGAACTGTAGTTGGATTAGACCAAACTACTTGGGTGATGTAGTGAGGTTAACTAAAGGATTTCTTGGCATTATTGGCACTTCCTTCTGTGATATGGAGAAAAAAGAAAGATATTATTGATAAAAGTCTTTTCTGGCAAGTTCCTACATTAACCTTCTTTTTTCCAGACATGTTCTTAGGATCTCAGTTCTTCTGCTCTCCCAATTGTGCTTCAGAATGGGCAATTCTGCTGTAGCTGTATTCTTTGAGTGCTGAGAGAAATCAGCTGAGTTGAAATTAGTCTGCTTCACCATTTGATTGCTGTATAATATGCAATTGCAAATTTCATGACATTTTAAAGTATCTTCTGCATCATTTTATCATAATGTTATGTGAAATATACATAAAAAAACCCCACCTGCTGTAGCATGCCTACCTGTCAAAAGTTCAGCATTTCACTGAAAAGGACACTTTTTTTGGACATAGTATTGTCCAACATGAACATGCAAATGTCTGCTAGAAGACTTAATTAGCAAAGGAAATAGAAGATAAATCTAGAATTGCAGGCTCACAGGAAATAAAAAGCATCTCTGAAGTCTGCAGTAATGGCCATGGAAGCAAACTGTCTTTTCCTATTAAATAAGAGCGTTGTGAAACTCACCAGATCAGCTCCATGAGAACTTTCCATATGCAGCCCCATCCTGAGCTGCGAACCAGATTCTGCTTAAGGATTCAGAGCCTTGGTAGAACAGTGTGGAATAAGGCTGTGAACCCCACAATTTCCCTTGGAAACACAGGAAAAGTGATGGGTACAAAGCCATGTCTACAAGACTTGTACTCTACACCAACAGTACCTTACTAGTTAGCCTTTACAGCATTCCCTAATTGAGCATGTCACAGTTGCTTAGATATATACCAGTGACAACTGTATGTGATCAACTCTTGGTTGTAATCTATTTTTGATTTCTGAAAATAGACTGAAAATTAAATTAAACAAATTAATAATTAAAATAGCCTACAAATAATAAACTGTCACTGCAGCTCAGACAAGCTCTATGAAAGTGTCCATAGAGAGTAATTTTTTGTATTCAAGACTTGTATTGCTGGCTGGGATGGATATGTACATGTCAAAAGGAGAAGAATCAAAGGGTGGGAAGAGGCAAGCAAAGGGAATTTGTAAATTCATCTTGTTTCCCAGCCTCTGAGGTGTGTCTGATGGGCTGAAAATGCCCATCTCAGTCCCCCAGGCTCCATTGGAGTATCAGGCTGAGTGGTACAACCTTCCGAAATGCCAAATGCTTAACATGGGGAGAAAGAGATCACTGCGTTAAAAGGAAAATTTGGAGTGCTGCAGGATACAGGCAGTCTACAGAGACACTGCAATCATGAATTGTTAAATCTACAATTAAAAGTACATCCCCTTTGCAAGCAAGACCCATCCACCTCTATTTTCCTTGCTGGCAGAATAACAGGAGTGTGTTGAAGATCTTCTAGAACTTACTGGATTAATGTATCTGTTAGCAAACATCTGGAAACTCTTAGTATGTGACATGTTGTGTGATTTTTATCTGTGCATTTTGTTTTGTAAGTTGTGCTATCACAACGGTGTTGAAGCACACATTTGATCTTTCAACTTTCAAAGTCTGCTTGCTAGTAGGAATCTAAAATTCTGCTTGTGTATTACAATTTATATTTGGTTCTCAAAAGTTTACTCCTTCTTTTATGCTACTGGAATGGATATTTAGCATCTGGCTGTTCTGTGAGATAACGATACAAAAAATAGCTGTTAACATTTCAGTAGCCCTAATATGCTCTTATTACCAAGTACAGAGACAGAAATGTTTATTTTTTGTTAATTATATGCCACTCCCTTGACAATTTTTAAAGCACTAATCTTCCTTTAGAAAAGGTTCTATAATATTTCTTAGTTTATTCCATATTTGTGAGCTGTGTAGCCAAGTTGTGATATTTAATGTCGTGGAATATCATGAGCACTATCACATATGTGAAATTTTAAAATTAAAATTATTATTATTTTTTAGATATTTTGTAAATTATCTTGATCTACCATAATGGTGCAAACTAGACTCCAGTGATCATCTCTGACTCTACAGGCCTGGATCTCTTCAGATTAACTAAGTTTAACAAGTAAGCCTGAAAAGCTCCATGCAGTCAAAATAGCTGTTACACTGGTAGATTAAACTTCATGTTGTCTTCTGTATTATCACCACAATAATACGAGATATTCATCAACAAATTCACAAGCCATCTGGTGTGCCACAGTACTGTCAGACCACAGGACAGGTAAAACTCCATAAATTGCTGTGAACTTCATTGGAGCAGCAGTTCTACAGGGCTAAGCTTTATGATTTTCCTATTTTGGAGACTTGTGAGAAGATGCCTCCATCCTTTCTTGAGCTTCTTTTCAGAGGCTTCCCAGTGGCAGAAAATGTAAGCAAGAATGCTTTAATGAGCACAGTTATTTGAAAATAGAGAAAAAATGTGACAAATTTCCTCCAACTAAAACTACTGCTCAGCTAGCTAAAAATTGACGGACCCTAAGAATGTGAGCCTCTGGTTGGTTTGAAGATGATACTAAGACTTAGAACTCAAGTCAAGCTTGAAGAAGAGAGTTGCTATGATTTTTCAGATGCGGACTGCCCTGACTTTATCATGCAAACTAAACATTTTCATGCCCAAACATTAATTTTACAGATACTTTCTTTCTAACAGTGATAAAACAAGCAGTGATGAATTACACTTTAAAATATTAACACAGTTAAGCAGATGGCTTGATATTATCAGATGCTGAAAACCGCACTCCTGTTTTGTTGGTACTACCATGAACACAGAACTGTAGAACTATTTGCAATTTTTTTTCTCATACTACTGGTTATTGAGACTGGACTTAGACTACATGGTCATGCAAAACATTGGACTGAGTGCAGAAACATTTGCATTTCCTGAAGCCTCAAATCTTCATTTATTTGTTGTTTAATTGGATACACTTAAACTCTGAGAACGAGATTGACTTGTAATATTACGATGTCTTGAAAACATAGTTGTTCATTACAGAAGAGAGCACTGGAATATGGAAATTTAACTCCTCTGGTAATCCCACCATCCCATTTCTCTTCCTCCTTATCATTGTTGTCCATTTTGAAAGTGATAAGTACCAAATTGTTGCATCCTCTTGGACTGATTCTTCTACATCCATAAACGCCTGCTATGCATCAACCTGCCTCTACTTTCCTTCATCTCCTCTTCTGATTCCTAAAGTTTTGTCTGTTTAATGTACTGCTCCTCTCACTGAGCTGTTACTCTCATTCCCTTCTGGAACACTCATTTTCCACATGGCAGACTGGCCTCTACATTCAGTCTAACTCTGAGAAGAGCAGCTCACTCAGTTTTCTCCTGTGCAGCACTTTTGTATGTGTCCAGGTCTATTTTCATTCTCCCAATTCTATCATAGAGTATTCCTTTTCCATTTTCTGTAGTTAAATGAAGGTATTTGGGATATCTGTAGTTTTAAATTTAAATAGGAAGTGAAGATGAACTGAGCAGACACAGGAGTTTCGTTTTACCCTAGAGGTTCATGAACTGCACTCCACTCGTTCTTTGGCCAAACATCAGAGAGGAGGGTGAAGCTAGCTGCTTTTTCATTGCTTTGCTTCCCCTATTTGTCTCCTTAATGTCTGCAACTGTCACAAAAAAAAAATCACAGAGTTCTACTTGCTGATACCACAAAAACACTATGAAATTTCAGAACGGGTCACCTGCGGCATTCAGCATTTATCATGCTACAAAGAAGTTCCAGACAGTTGGATGTGAAACATTACCCCAGTCAGCCAAAAGGATGGACATTATTTTGTCCTCTGAAAGTTTTCCACTCAGGTCATTTGTCTTAGCCTTACTCTAGGGGGATATTAAAAACATACTTTATATCTGCAAGGCTGATTGCTTTATATGTAGATGACATAAATATTTGTGAAAAATCTCGAGTCACCTTCTTCATAATATTTATGGCTCTGCTAAATGAATCTAAATTAATTTCAAGAGATGTGATGAATGATAATAAAGTGCAAGTCATGTGATGGTAAAGGTCACACCCAGTTTGACCTATGTTTGCTAAAACTGTAATTCAAATGAACATTCCAAATTGGATTATCTATTTATTACATAAATTAGAGGATAGACAATGGGTACAAGACAAATGAGGCTTAAAGATTTAATGGATTTATTGATCCTAAATGTTAGCTAGAGGAGTTTCTGTAGGTTACTAAAATGCCATCTACGTATTTAATGAAATACCTGTCAGAAATTAATCCTTTACCGTTAGTTCCGAATGTGTACTGTATACATAGAGAACACATTTCTGTTGGGAAACCTACAAATTACAAGAAATATAAAAAATGTTCAGGCCTGTTATTTCCACAACTAGTTGTAACACAGCCATTTAATGCCACTTTTTCAGTATAATTTCTTTTCTGCTTCTCTATTAATAATGCATTATTGATCATGAAAAATGCAGTCAAGGGATGTTAAAATAAACAATTTCATTGCAGTAGCTGTGAGAAAGAAATGCAGTACTAATGAGCTGAAAACACCTTCATTTGCTAAAGGAAATGGTAGAATTTGTTTGCAATGGTTAAAATATTCTGTTCATATCTCAAAGAAGAACAAAGCATTTACCAGGTTAGCTGAACTATTAAAGGTTACTGGATAAATATTTTTTTTTATTTTTTTTTTACTTTTGTCTTGAATACTTGCCTTTTATTTTTGTGCATTTTTCTCAACTTTACCTAGTTCTTCCATAATACATTTTTTCTAAGACAATAACATTCAGTTTTCTATACTTTGTCACACTTCTGTCAATAGATTTTTAAGCTTATTTAGCTTTTCCAAAACTTAGCTGAATTTTTTACATTTTATTAAACATTTAGTAAAGAGAACTTTAATAGAACTAACTGACTGCTGGAAAATACTAAGAAGTGAATTGTTGTTAACTTTATATTAACAGTCTACATAGGTTTATTTTAGTCTTTATCAGAGTGCTTCCTAAATTTATCATTTCTCCTGACAAAAATAAAAAAAGAAAAAAGTCATAGAGGTGTTGTTAATATCTAGTACCTTTGTTGTGACTGCCTTTTCTAGAACTCCCTGTTCAAGTTTAGACAATACCTTTTGACTTTAAGCAATTTTTAATAACCCAAACACTTTTATTTACTTCTTGGAATTATGTTGGAGCAAGATATTTCTTAACATGGAAGATGTGCTCTTCAGTACCTACACTCTTAAAATTTTCCAGGAAGTTTTACAAAATGCTTTTAATAGAAATTCTTAGCCAGTATTCAGCTGAGCCATGGCAACTAGCAAATGATTCTTGGGAAGTCATGTAACAGCAAAGAGAAAGCTGGAATGGCAGTGAACTCATTTCCAGCTGTTTCCAAAGAGTAATATCTCAGTACTCTGTTTTAGGCAGGACTTAATATACTGAAAACACAGGCAGTTGGTTCGTTACTTTTGCAACGGCATCAGTGGGATTGCTCTTATGTGACCTGTTGAGAGCAAGAACTCTGTAACATCATCTTTGGGTACCAGAAACTGATGGGATCTAAAATTTCTTCCAGATTTGTTGTACAGGATACATAAGATAGGCTTCAGGTGGGCTGTGCAGCTGCACTGAGGCTGCTTTGAGGCTCAGTCTGTTTGAAGTGAAGAGTTACCTGAGGCAGCTGAGTGTCATCCAGTATTTGAAACCTGTCTGATGTGTGAGCTTTTCCTCCAGCAATTTTATAACCTCATCTACCAAAGCAACAGCAAAATCTCACTTGAATCAATACCATACTACATCCCAATGATATCATCTGTGTAGTTAATTTGTTTAACTTCAAAATAAATATCTTTCTAACAGCTAAACATCTGTTGGCATCCTGCCTTGTTACATGTCCCTCACGGTTTGGGGGTTACTAGCAAGATGCAGAGTCTGTCTATTGCCTTCCTCATTTCAGAACATCAGACTGACAAGACCAAAGGTTATTTACCTGCTCTGATTCTAGTGCATCTATCAAGTCTAACCATTAAAATATAGCCTGTGTCTCAGCGTTCTGAAGAGCTAGACAACTAAGGAACTCTTTCTACCAAGAATCTCTGCTGGCTATGTACTAGCCAAGTTCTAGGGAGGAGTTACAAATTTTAATTTTTTTTCCTAAGACTTGCAGAATAGTCTCGAAGCTCCCCATTCAGAATTTGTACTAGTGGGTAGTCCATTTGCATTTACTGAATATTTTTTATAGGGATTTTTGTATGGTGGATGCTTCTGGGGAGCAAAATTAGATGTCATATAGTAGATGCTAATGCTGAAAAGAAAATTGGGTAGAACATTATTAGTGCAAGTTAAGAAGCAAAAATTTGAAATTTTGTGGAAACACCTCCCTTTTTGACAAGTGTAAAGAAAACATCTTTGTAACGAAATTTTAGATAACACCTTAAGAGAATGCCTTATTTTCCAAAAGTTTATACTTTCAGTTTCTTTCAATGCATTGTGACCTATAGGAAGAAAACAGTAAGAAATAATACTTTTGTCACTTTTGGCATTCAGTTATTACAATAAAAAGGAGAAGAGGTCCAGGTCTCCTTCAATATAACTACACAAAACCAACCCTGACAAAAAAAGCTTACATTAAGTTAGGGTGTGAAAACATAAGAGAAGGTGATATAAGTTAAATAATTATAATGTATCTAAGCTTCAAATTTTTAAAGCTTCATTTTAATTTCTGTTGTACTTGGAGCTGTTTGCATCCAGAACAGTTTTCACTCCCTTCTTCCAAGATAAATCTGATTTAAAAAATAATACACAGACTTTAAGTTTCAATTGAAGCTGAAGAATAAGGATGTGATTTTAAAATCTCTTCTCCTAGAAACAGCTTGATGCATCCATTAGATTTTATAGCAAATGTAACTCTCCACCTAATATTTAACTTTTTTTTCTTTGCTTACTTACACACTAAATTCTTGTTTTCTTTTCTTCTTCTGCCCTTCCATCATCTTTCTAAAATCAGTATATACTTTTCCACTCTCCCATCCTTTATAATTATTTTACTTGGTTTAACTGAATGTTCTTTTTCTTATTCATTAGATTACTTCTGCCCTTCTCCAGTAGTAGGCAGTGCTGGAAAGACACAAGGCTGGCAGCTGGACCTGAGTTTGGTTGTAACACCGAGGGAGAAAGGCAGTACTCCAGAGGAAATGTATGGTAGTGAAATTAAGTCATGAGGCAAAGGCAAGATCACAGATTTTGGTAGTTCAAGGAGGTAAAGATAAGATGACAACTCAATACCAAAGAAAATGACTCTACCTTGTATTTTAACAGAGTAAAAAGCAGTATCCACTAAAAATTGGAAATTATACACTATGGAAAAGATACAGCAGCTAATCAACACAAGCATTAAGGGCTGAGGCCTGCAAGATGAATAGACCCATTATGTTGGCAGATGGGATGTTTCGTCTTGGATCACAGAAATTAAAGGTGTGCAGGAGCCTGTGTAATCAAGAGTTAAATAATTTCTTCAGAAACAGTATTAAACGCTCTTTTGGATACTCTGGGCTTGGCTGCAGAATGCTGGTGTTATCTCAGTTATCAGCTGCCAGACCTCAGAACGCAAGGAAAGGAACCAATTATAAATTCAGAGGAGTCCATGCCCTTTCTAAAGAGGTACATTAGGAATTAGAGAATTCTCTTAAATATGCTTGTGCTAATATCTTATAGCAACACGGTTTAAAAAAAAAGGACATTTTGTCTGGTGAGTTAAGCCAACAGTGTATTTTGACTTTTCAGTAAGCCTGAATATCTTCTTTTTGCTCAACATTGAAAACAAGATGGTAAGAGAAAGTCCTATTTATTGAGTTTATAATTGTCCTGGTTTGAGAGCACCAGGATAAAAGTTTTCTGGGGCTGCCTGGCACAGAGGGCAATCGCAGTGGGGGAGGAGGGGAGCTGTGACTATGGGGAGGAGAGGATGGGTCAGGTCACCCAAATAGAGCAATCACAGTGTTCCTTCTCATGATGCCCACTGTAAAAGTTCCCCTAAGAGAGCTTCTGTCAAGAGTTTAGTGGCTGGCTTAGTCCTAAACCATAACAATCGTCTAAATAGATGTGTGGACGAGACAATGACAAGACTATTATACTTCTTTAGCAGATGGGACAAACTAGCTAGTCCAAAATTTATAAGCAGTCTGGGGCAAAGCTTTACCACAGATTGCTTTTCTTCTCTGAGTATCAAAAGAGTGAGTTTGTAAAGAAACTTCAGGCAAATACAGCTGTCCTGTGTGGGAGAACTGCTGTGTGTGGAAATAGAGAATTCATAGATGTAACAAAGCATTGGATAGAAAATATGTTTATGTTTTCTTTTTAGAACAACCTCAGCATCAGCCCTTGATCAAATACAATGATTAAGCACAATGCGTATTCACAGAGCTGGTGCAGTGTGGTCCCAGGCAGTCCCCCTGAGAAGAAAAGTGAAAAAGTAATCCCTTTATTGAAGGGATTGTAATTCAAAGGACCTAAATTCAGAGTTCTTAAGTGCAGAAGGGTTTGACCTTTCAGTGACAACAAGGAAAGAACAAAGAAGAAAGGAAATCTGGAGCAGATACCAGCTTGTTATGAACTGCGTTCAAAAGTGGAGATAGAACAACAGGAGAGAGGCTTGGATTTTAGAAAACAAGAAATTAGAATATTGGAAGATCTATCCTGAGTGAGATGGCATGGGAACAGTAGGAGAGCAATAGGAAGAAATATAGAAAACTGGCTGCAGAAAAGCGTTATGAAGGTGATTGTGGTGGTCACTTTGAGACTTTTTATAAATGTGCTATGACAAGAAGACGAGGTCTCTTTATGCAGAAGCACATCATGTGGAAGAAAACATATTGCCTGTCTTTGCAGCTTTGCTGAGAATTGAAGCTGGAATGGTATTATTCTTAGTGCTTCAAGCAACTAAGGAAAAGGACAAAAGTTATTAATATGATGGCAGAATTGATAACCAAGTAACTTGAACTTTGTTTGGCTAGGTGACTGTCATGATGCCTATAATATTATAACTGTTCAAAGATATTGTTGAAGGCTGAAGCCTTAAAAAAAACGAGTTGCAAAGGATGGTACCAGTGATGTAAAAGAAAGTAATGGTAAAATTATAGGGCATGTTTAGACTGAGTTTCCAACTGGAAGATGTTAGGCCAAGCAACGGTTTCTTAGAGCAGAGGAAATAAATAATAAAAAAAGCAAAATAGACTTAATGCAATAGGTTTTGGTTTTACAAGGGGACAATCAATTTTTGTGCCTCTTCTGGCTTAAATATGTGAAAGGTTTCAGGAAAGTTAAATCCTAATAAATACAAGACTACATGTTATCTTAATATATTCACCTTCTTTCCTTCACTCAAGCTACAGGCTGACCTGTATGTCCAGGTCCTTGGTATTCTTGGTATTTCAAAGCTTTCCCAAGAATGCGCACATCAGATAATGTTTCATTATCTGGTTTTTTACATGTTAGCATAGAGATGTACTTCATGTGTAACATCCTACTTCTGCATATTATCTCTTGTTCTATCATATGGTCAAAACCAATTCAAAAGTTTCCAGTTTGTTCAACACACTCCTGCATCTACAAGTAGCTGTTTGGCAGCAGCTCTTCTGTGGCAAGGCTTTCTACAATTTCAGTCATCCAGCCATACTGTGATCTTGTACATCTTCAGTGGGTGGACAGTTTTCTGTTGCATTTGTGATTCCTTTTCCAATACCTGATTGTGTAGTCTCAACAAATTGGGTAATCTGGTGATGCACAGTTAGCCTTCACTCAAGAAAAGCTTAAGTCTTCTGTAGATATGCTGCTCACAGACAGAAGTTGCCAATTGTCTGAATGCAATATGTTTGATTGCAATCTTTTGAGGTTCACCCTATTTTTATAATTCATGAGCTCCTGCAGGCTATTATTCATCACACACATCTACACTATTATCTCCATATTAGTCCTGTTTCTACTTTGTTGGCTAGATTCTGAGCACCAGACTAGATTAACGGATTCTGTAGATGGAAGAAACTATTTTTAAATCAAATTAATTATTTTTCATATAAGAAACTGATTTTCAACTCAAAAAGTGAAACACAAGCTCTCCACTCAGATAAGCTTATCATGCCAGGTAGATTGGCACGTAGGTCATTAGCAGCATGGGTGCAAGTTCCGCAAGCCATTTTGTTGGCTTTGCTGTTAGTGCAGATTGCTCCACAGCCAGATGCAAAATGCTCAGATTTATGACAGCAATTTTGTCAGCCCTACCATTTGTTGATATTTTATTACACAGTACAGTTTTGGCGATGAGGCCTCAGTAGGTCACGCCATGGGCTGCTGAGAGATATACAAACTCAGAATCACAGCAGACATGTTTATAAAACAGTTCCGTTAGAGTCTGTACACCTTGCTAAACATCTGTCAGAACAAAATCTTCCAACAGATAAAATTAAACTATTTCTTGCTCAGGATATGGAAATACATGCAGTCAATCTTACCATAAACATAAAAAGTAGCATATTTTAGTTGATTGAGATTGTGAAATTTTATAAATTAAGACGTAATTTTGCTTTGTAAGCTGTAACCATATATTGCCCTTTTGTAGAATGAGAAAACGTTGCCTTGTAATGCACTAGTAGTCAATCATTTCTTCTAATCAATCTTCCTAACATTTCTCTAACACCTTGAATCTCAGATTTCATCTTCCTTTTGCGCGCTCTGCATGCCAAGATGCTGGTGATTTATAAACAAATACAGCTCCTTTGAATGCGAAGTCAATAGACGATCACTCCCCAAATGCTCTACTGTGGCAGTAGAGAAAGATAAATTTAATTCTGTGGTATAAAGTGCTGCTAGAAAAATCCAATGCTGCTTGTAATGCCAGACACAGCATTAACAGAGTTTGAGCTGGAGATACGAACACTGATCTTTCAGAAGATTTGGCTGCCCCTGTTTTAACTTCATCTGTACTCTCCTGTGCTAGACTGAGAAATTCAGTGGCAACCAAGGTATTTCTTTCCTGTTGTTATCTGTGGCATGAAAACAACAGGACTCACAGGGGAAGTTTGGATGCTTACTCTACAACAAAAGCCATTCTGGGCCAGCTGGCCACAAGATCAACTTGCAGGGCAAGAAAATGAGAAAACAAGAAGCTGTCCCCTTCATCCCCATGTTTCTGTTGTCTAGAGCACTGTTGAGCTCTACACTGGGAAAAAAGATCCAAAAAAGTGGTCGAACTTGTTCACACATACAAACGTTCTGTGTAACATGGAGGCATCAATCATAGAGTCTACACTGCAGTTCTCTGGTGCAGCATTATCTGTTGACCATAAAGATTATTTCTGATTACATTAATGAAATCTCATGGAGCAGGATGTAAGATTTCTAATGTGAATTCCTGCCTTCCTAAGGACAAGGAATGCAACACTGCAGTGACTATGAGCATGTGGATTCCACACAGGAAACCTCTCGATCTAGATAGAAAAGAACACCTGACCTACTCCTTCTGGTGAGAATTGGGGAAAAACTATTCATATTTATTTTCTTGTTGCTGATAAGTCATCATGAGCTTTAGTGATGCTTCCTGGGGAACTAACACAGCTTCCTTATTCATTTGGATATTGTTATCTATCAAGATACTCTTTTCACAGTTTACTTTCTGAAGCACTGCTGAAAGAAGAAAATACTGAAGGTCATACTGAAATGGGAGTGGATAATGAAAAAAGATGACCTTTAGGAAGAACTCGGCTTTCACTTCAAATAACTGTGGATATTTTCCCACGATGTAACAAATTAAAATGAAGAGATGGGTTTTGAGATGGTAAAAATGAGCAGCATATTTTCAAACCCTTGAGATATAGTGTGGGAGAAAAATGAGGTTTGGATTGAAACTTGCAAAATTTTGCAAAAATAAGTCCTAACTAATGACATTCTACACAGCCAAAATTAATAGCCAGATAATTTTAACAGGACATAATGACTGCTATGTCTATATTCTATCACCTTGGATAGTTTAGTTTTTCCATGCTCAACTTTCTTCTTTTGTAGTTAAAGACCAGTAAGCTTAGCTTCCTATAGATTTTTGAAGGAGGAATGCAGCATAGATTAATTCTTTCTATATATGGTCTTTGTAAAATGCATAATGTGAAATGAGCTATACAATTATCATTCAGAAAGCAGAACAAAGTGGAAAATAGTACTGAATTCAGTCTTAGATTACAATTCAAATAACATTATTTAAATTCCTTCTTAGACCTACCTTTAAGTACTGTACAATCCTGCTTGTTACCAAAACTTTAATTCAGACTTAGTTAGATCTGGAAAAAATCTGCATACTATATTAAGCATAACATGGAGCAATGTAAATAAGCCTCCTTTTTTTTAAAAGTCATATATTTTGAGTTATAGTCAGACTATATAAATAATTGATTTTTATGCAAGGACTAAGGTTTGCTTTTGTGAAACCCAGTAGCAATACTGTTTTGAATTGGAAGCATTTCATGCTATAATTTTAACACCAATAAGGAAGAAGCAAGACCCCATTAATAAACATTGTTATAGAGAAATTACAAATAGATTACATGTGAAGGCAAATTTCAATCAACAGTTTCATCAGTGTGATGGATATTCTATTAAAAGTCTCATTTTCATCTCAGTAGTTTTCCAACAGAAAGAGTTTACTGACCCTGCATGCACTTGGTTGTAATGAGGCTTCATTTATATTTTTTGCCACGAAAATACCAGGATGATTAAATTTTAAAATGGAAGGGGAATCAGGTAATCTCTATCAGTAAAGAAAACCTCTAAAAAGAAAGCATTTGACCCAACAGAAGAGACTGCAAAATCAAGCCTTCCCTCCTTCCTGCCTTCCTGCCTTCCTGTCTTCCTTCCTGCCTGCCTTCCTGCCTTCCTGCCTGCCTGCCTGCCTTCCTTCCTTCTTTCCTTCCTCCCTCCCTCCCTTCCCTCCCTTCCCTTCCTTCCTGCCTTCCTTCCTGCCTTCCTGCCTGTCTTCCTGCCTTCCTGCCTGCCTGCCTGCCTTCCTTCCTTCCTCCCTCCCTTCCCTCCCTTCCCTTCCTTCCTTCCTTCCTGCCTTCCTTTCTTCTACAGTATATGAAATGAGATAAATGCAAATTAGTCTATGCATTGGAAATTGCAGTAACGTCTTTAAACCTGCAATTTAATGTTGTCCAAAGCAAGGAATTAAATACTGAAGCAAGGTAATAACAGTTTTGTGGATGAGAGTCATCTGTTTATGTGCATAAAATCCAATCTAGTCAGTTCCAGTGTTTCTGTTCAACTTTTCCTAGACAGCTGAACAAATTCGCATGAGTGGAGTGTAAACTGCAAGCTTCTAGTGAGAAGAGGTATATTTTGTTTTATGGTAAAAGGCTCACTAGCAGCAAACTTGTCTACTGTGGAGAATGGAGCTCGACATACATGATTTTATTATTTATGTTTGTAGGTGAACATAACAATTGAGAATACTGGTTGATCTCATTCAATTTACATTAAGTTCCTGTGCAGCCTTCAACACTAATAACCTGTATGTGTGTGTGTACACATGCATTACTCTGCTTAGGAAAGGTGACGATCTACCACAAGGGGTTTAAATTTTCTAGAAACTAGGTCTGTTTCCAAATTATATAAATTCACAGATGGAGAGAAGAAATGATCTGCTAACTGTTGGCAGTGTCAGTGGACGGTGTGGATACTGTGCTCACAGAGATGTCTTTTGGATTAACCACGGTCTCTTGAAGTGAGACTCATTAGGTTTATAACCTATTTACAAAACCATGTCATTGTTTTTGCAATTCTTGAAGGCAATTGGAGCAAATGGACACGGGACAGAAAACACACTGATGAAGTAGAAAAAGCAATAGACTGAGGGAGAATAGGCTGAGTTTAGTTTCTGGAGGTTTTCCAAATAGAATACATCTTTTTAAGTTTACCTCAAAAAACCTGATACCTGGCACAACTTTGTAATGAGATGGCATGTTTGGCACATTTATTTGATTATTTTCTTCTCTCCTGTGAGGAGCATGGCTGGATCCTGTAGATTATTCCGAGTACGGAAATGAGCAATTACATTTTCAAAGTGCTGCCTCCATAGGATATCCAGGCAATCATACACTTAAGGGTAAAGTAAAGTCAAAAAATAATATTCAGGATATAAGAAATAGTGCTGAGACTCCCCAGAAACTGGTTTAAAGTTAACTTGATCAACTCCAATTGTACTCCATTTATTTGCACACGGAAGATCTTCTTCTGACAATGCTTATTTACTATTGTAAAAATATTATTATATTAACATATTAATATATTTATAGAAATATACATATATATTTTCTATAAATTTATAGAAATACATACAATAGACATAACAATAAATATATATCTATTAACTCCTGTATCTATATAATATGAGCAGATAAAATTATATAAATTCAAATATATGCATATGTTTACAAATGGTAACATAATATTTACAAACAGCAACATGAGTTTAATTTGTGCCAGCTGGCCTGGTAAAACATAATGTTTTGTGCCAGCTGGCCTGGTAAAACATAGCATTCAGTATAATCCACTTAAGCATCTTGTATTCATGATCTGATCATGTTAATCACATTTTAATATGATACATTTACTAAGCAATCTAATCCAAATCTGTACTTTACTGTGAATTAAGAGGAATGTACATATTCATGAGATTTTGTCCATTTTCTTGTTTCTGTTGAAAAGACTGTTAAGGCTTCAAAAGCAGGAGTGGACGGTGATACAAGGTTCACCATGATTTGAGTAGATTGGATTGAAGTATTAGCAGCAGTGACATACATAAAAAATCCAGGCCTTTTCCCTAATTTTTCTGTTTCTCAGTGGATTAGAATTGCTGTCAGTTTGTCTAACAGTTTGCAATTTGACAAAGGAATATGCGTCTGTTCCTCAGGCGTGCTGGTTCACAGCCTGGTGCACTAATACAAACACAGTCATGCACAGCCCATTTTGTCACAATTGGTACTGGATCATTAACTTCTAGCAAAGGGCAGGAGACATCACTGGAGGATGTGACATCTTAAATTGCCCAAGCAAGATTTAGGAGATGATATCTGTCAGGCTTATATAACTTTTACCATTATTGACTATTTCTGAAGAACAAAGGTCCTACAGCAATAAGGTGCTATTGTTCTGACTCCCTATTTGACTATCTTAAAGATGATAATGAGGAAAAAAAGAGATATTTACAGATAGGCGTGTGAATATTTTTAGCACAAGCCTTTACAGAAACATGCTTTTCCAAAATCTAATTTGAAAGAAGAGGTCATTTGGTGAAAGTCCTCTTCAATAAGATAATTTCATATGAGATAAACCAGGAGTAAGCCCGCATCACCATTGAAGATCTAGTTGTTTTGGTGTGAAAACAGCTAATTTTTATACTTGCAAAAACACACGCTTCAAAGCCTTAAATCAGAAAGAAGATGCTCGGAAAGCTTCCATCTACTTCATTCCCTCTGCTGGAGAGTATTTTTCTTCAGAGATTTCAGTAGGAATATTAGATGTGATGTCTGATTTTCAGTCTCCAGGTTTTAATATATTAGTTGTAGAAGTTTGAATGAAATAACCATTAGCTCCATCCCCAGCTGGGGTGGTGGAGTTTGTCAAACTCCTGCTGGCTGATGCAGTTATTAAGCTGTGATGGCTCAAACTTTTCTCTTACATATAGTACTTAGACTCAGAATGGAAGTCCTTAGGAACAAAAATCAAAGAGTAGTTGATGGCAGACCATGTTTTATTGCTCATTCTCTGCAGAAGACAGGAATCTCTCAGATTATCTCATGGAATTACTTTGGTATCTGCATAGTATTTTGGGTCTAGGAGTAACCTTACTCACTGACTTGCCTGCAAGTCTTGCCTATGGCAGAACATTTTTTTTTTGAGTTTGTGCTAACTTCTGCTTCATTTTGTTACAGTCTGCAGGAAGCATGGACTTCTGTGGAGCTAGACAGAGGGCTCCATCTGCAAGGTGTAACCTCATGTACCACAACAGAATCTGAGTGCTGTTATGCACTTAGCAAGCATCTAGGGTGCCTGCTGCCCAGAGTCTTCTATGCCATAGCAAAATTTGATTATAAAATGTTCACTTTGCAAATAATATGATTATTTAAAGTGTTAGTAATAGCTTCCTCAGTCCTTTTGGAAAAGAGGAAAGCTAAAAAAGTTAATTTTCTCTGTAGCAAAATTGCTGGCACACAACAACTGTCAAAACAAAACATAGTGTGAAGTTGTGCATCTTGTCATAATAAATCAGCTCCTGCATAGTGCTAGTTTTGTGTTTGGCTGAACTGAGGTCAAAGCACGTGGCTGAGGAAGGGAGAAAAGGAGTATGATGAGCAGTGAAAATAGCTGCAAGACACATAAACTTCCTTGCTGTCTGCAGCAGGGGAGTTTTAACCTGCAAACAAACACCTCTGAATGTTCACCAGCCTTCATACAATCCCATATGCCATTTTGGGTTCATAAGAAGTCTGCAAGCTCCAATCTTTCTTCCTCCTGAGGCATACTTCAACATTTCCACTGCTGTCAGTAGAGGATAAACTCCACCGGAGTCTGAAGAGCAATCTTATATAAAGTAGGGTTTTTCCCTCCAGCTGCATATTTGGGGCTGCTGTCTCCTAGAACGACACAAAGATGCCAGTCAAAGGAGTAGTGTCTCTTATGAGTACTTGAGCAGATCCTAAAACTGAAAAAGGCACTGATAAGTCCTTTTCAAAGAAGGACATGTTAGATACAAAAAGTTGTTGAAGTACTAACTTCTCTGAAAAAGACTTTTTTGGTTTAAAATTGTTTGTTCTTATCAGTGATAACATAATTGATGAAAGTCAAATTTTGCAAGGAGGTAACTAAGAGATGCCTTGTTGTAACTAGAATAATTTTCCAGCTCTGTTTCTATCTTGTCTACATTTTTGTGTTATTAAGTGTTTTTTGTAGAGGAAGCTTATGTAAAGTTTTAAATATTGTAAGAATTCCATGTTTTATCTACTTTTTTCTAAAATCCTTCTATGAACCTATAAAAGGAATATAAACTACTTTCTCTACACCTCTGGTGATCTATCTGTCATATGTGGGATGTCATATCAGCCAGGGTTGCCGACCATGTGCAGGTAACTTGGACACTCAAGAACGACTCCTCTGGCACTATGTTTAGGCAACTGAATGCAACCCTAGAATTATTCTTGAGTGTAACCAACATTAAGCAGAAACCTACATCCAGAAATGCCTGGAAAACAAGTGATGCCAAATCAATACTATGAGGAATATATCACATTTTCTTGATGACGGCGGATGTTTCATGCTGTATCTGAGAAAAAGTTGTTCCCAAGTACTTGGAAAACATAGACAGCTTTGTTTCAAGTAACCAGAAAAGAAAATCATAGTCTATATGTCACAGTAGAGAAACAGAAGCAGAGAATTAGGAAACTTGTGCTTGTTACTAGACAAAATACTCATTAAGGTAATGGAAAAAGCCGACACCAAGACAGAGAAGTCATTTGTGCCTGAGGTCAAACATTTTCAGACAGCTGATGGGGTTACTGTGAGGTTTTGTACAATCACTGTCTGTATGCTGATCCTTAAAAAAAACATCAGCAGAACAACGAGTGAAGAGAGGAGAATTAATTCATACTAAGAATCAGTTGAAAACTTACTAGAAAAATTGAAATCAGTAAAATTGGCAAGAGGAAACGACACACTGAAAGACTGCGATAAAAATATGAAAAGGTAGTTATCTATATACTTCATAAAAGTACTTCATAAAGACACAATTTCCAGTCTTTTCTAACTGTCCACGAGCAAATGGGAAGGTCACAAAGTCTTTGTACTCAATTTTCTAAAAATCCCAATGCCTAAAAAATTCACATTTTGTATTGCAAAAGTTGTCACACTATCAAAATAATTAATAATCGAAGTAATCACACACTGCTAAATGAGCTGAAGAAGAGCAAGCAGGTTTCAGGATTAGATGAAGTGCTACTGACAGAGCTGAAAACTGAAGTAGTAAGTGAAAAGCATATAAACCAGTAGTCTATAAAGACACAGTAATTAACGTACACGGCTAAGGCATTGTTTTGCCTATCAGAAATTGAGCTGAAGCCTTATGGACAAGTTCTGCAATAAACAAAAGATATCTATTTAGGATTCTGGACATGTTTTGGAATAAACAAAACAAGATCTGGTTAGATTTTAATCTTGTTTAGTTTGTTTTCCAGCAAAAGCTGGCACTGTTTCCAGCTTGCCTGTTGCTCTCTTCCCAGTGACTGCATTCACACCTTTCCAGAGAATGTCTCCAGGCAATCCACTCTACAGACTTCTCAGCCACTCAGCCAGCAACCTTACTAGCCATGACTTTAAATGAGCAGCTATGCTGAGACTCTCCTGCACAGCTGTGCAAAACCCCCAGGTTTTAACTTCTGTGTGCTTTCTTAAGGCTGCACATCCAAGACAACAAAATGCTATCTCATATAGCAATGACAGTGGGAAAAATAATGGCACCTTCATCAGTTTAGTCCCTTTTCTAGAAAAATCAACTTGTGAAGAACTTTTACTCTCCATAAAAAAGTGGCCTTGACATTGCTCCTGTGCTAGTCTACCATGCTTGGGGTTCCACTTTCCCTCTGGTTCTTGTCAATCTTCAGCATCAGCCAATATCAGAGATTCCTAGCAAATATCTCCAACCCTCTTCCTGATGCCCCATTTAATTTTTCTTTTTCTGAGTTTCTTACCAGGGAAATGAAACAACAGGAATGGCAAAGCTGAAAGCAGTCTGTTAGCATAGCTATTGGAGTGAAGAAGAGGGAGCTGAGATATGGAAATTTGGGATGTGCATTGATAATCAGCAGTTTAGGTGACACTAAGACTTTAAACCAGACAACAATAATAGCAATATCACCCACTGTGAGCTCTTTATTTGGAAATTTTAATGGATTTTCTCTTTGAAAGGTAATAAATTTTCCAGTGAAAGAATTATCTGAATGCTGGCTAAAGGGGGATGCCTGCTTAGAATATGTTAATTGTCAGAAAGCAGAAAAGCAAAGATACTAACAGAAGCACCAGGTTCTTAGGCACCCTCAGATGCTCACCTTAACTACCATTTACACTTTTAAATCACCCTGAGGTTATTGCAAGTACAAAAACATTGTGTTCTGTAGTAAAGTGAGTGCAGAGTATGTGTTCACCATGTTTCACCATACAAAACAGGGGAGCTACATTACTCATCAGCATCATCTCCTGGGGGGAGTTATGGAGAAATTGAAAGAGACTTTTATTCCCTACAGCACTGCTCTGAACATGATATTCTTCACCTTGATCCAACAATGGCAAATGCTTGTGTGCTGCTCCTCCTGACACCTCCAGTGAGTACAGTAACATGCCCACAAAAATCCTGTGACAGTTATAACCAAGAGGAAGCAATGGCACCTAGCCCCTGCAGAAAACTAAAAACAACTTCATAAAAAAACATGAGCAACTTGTAAATCCTTTGACCTCCTTTAGAGAAAAGCTTATTGAATAGGCAGGGAAAGTCCTTTTAAACTGCTGGACCACAAAGTGCTGCTTGTTGGAGCCAGTGGACTGTCTGGACTTCAGTGTGTCTTGAAATCCTGAGCAGGACTGTGTTTAGCCCAAACCCTAACTGGAGAACTAAAAACATAGGTTAGCAACTTTAAGCTTCAAGTCAGAAGGGAAGGTCTCATGCTGCCTTCATGAAGTGTGATTTTGGGAACATTGTCCATTAACTTTGCCTGGATGACCATATGCTTTTTAAAATAAATGCTGTTGGATAAACTATTGAAAGAATTAAGACACAGGAAAATATTCATACTGCATAAGCACCTGACATGGTATTTCAAACATGACTAACCATTTTGCATAGCAGAAAACTGTCATTAAAAGGATAATAATAAAACTTGGGCTGTCCTCTGCAGTTAAAGGAGACTGGGAAGAGATAAGTAAGAAAAGAAACCTTAAGAATTTAAAAAAGCTGTCATTAAGAAATACAATAAAGGCAAGTACAAAAAAAACCTTCACAGAGAAGGATCATGACATTAACTCGTTAGAGCAAGGGTACCTTCCCTAATATAGAATAACAATGGAAAACAATTTCACAAATACTTTCTGATTTATTCTTATGGCCCTGCAGAATTAGCGTTCTTTCTGCTGTTGTCGTTCAGCTCCATAAGATTTTTTAGCAGTCTTCATTCTCCCTCTCTCCTAGCTAACAGTTTATGTTACACAGAAGAGACCCTGAGTTCTCCTGAGTTGAAGAACAAATGAAACATCAAAAAGATGAAGCCCTCACAGAATGAAGCAAGTTTTAAAGCCCTGTAACAGGCTAAAAACATTGAGCTCTCCCTAAGTATGGGAATGAATTTTGAAGGAATTAATTTCCTCTGCACTTGCTAGTGAAATGGAGTTTTGAGTCTTATAAAAAGTTTCAAGCAAGCTTTTTATTCTAGCTTTGCCAAAATTACTCAGCCTCTTTCTGTACCAGAGCAGGACACCAAGTCAATCAGTATGCAAATTGGTACTAAGTACCTCAGATTCTGGCAAAAGAAAGTCTGTGGAATTTAATCACAACCAGTAACAATCCAGGGGCAGGATTTCTTGTTGGACTCATGGCAACAACCTAGCCTTGAATAATCAGTTATGCAGGAAGAGACTAGAGTGGAGGAAGAAATGAGAGAGGAGGCAATAATTTATTGGAGCATCTGGCCTTACCCTAGACAAATACTTATCTCAGACATGGTCTTGGATTGATGTTGATGTTGCCAAGGTAATAAATTTTGAGGTTATAATAGAAAGATATGGTCTCATGTTCAAACAAGGATCCAGCAGTGAGAATGGGCAGTGCTATATCTACAGAATGAAGAGCAGCACAAGGAAAAAAAAAAGATATTGTACATAATCAGCTACAGATGAATGAGTGATCTCGTTCAGATATCTCATAGTAACCACCAGAACAGGTAGAAAATCTGTAGCAGAAGTCAAAACAAGAATTACCCTCATTACTTCAGCATTTGTGAAAAATGACAGGTTTTGGAGATTTAAGAAGGCCATGCTACATGAGAAGATATTCTTTCAGGTACTGCTTTTACAGTGAAATAATTTGTGAAATAGGAAAGAAACATAAATATTAGAGTTTTATAAAAATACTCAGTGTCCTCAGATTATTCATGATATGTTTGATATTTGATCACTCAAAAATCTGGACTTGATACATGGAAAAAATCTCTATGTATTATTCTTAATAAATTCAGATAGTTATTCTTCAAAGTGAAAGGTGAAGCAACCTGCTTCTGAATAACCTTAGTAAACTACATAACGTTTTCCTTGAGTACTTGGTTCTATCAATATTATCATGAACAAGATCAGAGAAAAAATAAGATGCTTATTCATAACTTCAATTATATATGTCATAAATCAAAAACTAGCTATAATGCTCTTTTGCAGTATCTAAGTCATAATGTACTTTCGTAAAAAAGAACTAAAATGGCAAGGCAAACAACATTACCATAAAAAACAGGGTGAAAACAAGTGTCAGGAAATACAATTTATGTTTGACTAAACCTGAAAACTAGAAAGATGTACATATGACATCTAATCTGCATTAAACAATTTGATTTACAGTATGATTCAGACACTAAAAGATTTTCGTAGGTATTAGGATACTTAATCTATGAAGAAAGTAGAAAAAAAGGTTTTTCTTTATATATCTCCCAGTATAATTAATGTTAAGCACTCTATTTGTTGAGTGTAATTACTGTGGAGTAGAGTTTTATACAATAGTAAATGGTAATATAATTACAGATACAAGCTGTCTCCTAACACAGAATTAAGTCAAATCTCCTCTGCAGAAGAGCTTGTATTATGCTTGATACATATTCATAAGCAGACACACTTTATGTCATCTCTTTGCTAAAAACTAAAGAAAAACTAACTGTGCATATCCTTTACAATTACTTAAATTTGACATGAACTCAAATTGCATGCTTGTAGAAATTTTTCCTGACTCATATAACTGTGTCCCCTTTAATTCTGTGATTTAAAATAGACATTTCTCCATTTTTAAGTGATTTAGGGTTGTTATACATTACAGCATAACCAAGTTTGAAAGAATTTGTTTTGTGAGGAACATTACAAGCACAGATACATTAAAAGAGAGACTAGATAAACACTTGAAAGATCCATTGAAGGGTAGACTAAGTAGATAAACTATTGGGGTCGAGAAGTCCCTGGAGCTGTTACTTAGCAGCTGAGAGAGTATTAGGGCCAGTATCAAATATGCTTGCCCTGCTCTCCAGGTGTTGGCTAATGGCTGCTCTTCACTGATTCTGTTCCTGCTGTCTCTTACTTAAAAAAAAATAAAATAAAATACTCTTGTTCTGCCTCACTTTCTTCTCCAAAAAGAAAAGAGAAGAAGAAGAAAAAAGAAGTTAGCTTAGAGATAAATGATGGGAAAAGGAAAGAGT
>NW_009706349.1:6660-46841 GCF_000703405.1 Apaloderma vittatum | reverse complement strand
AGGCTAATGAATAATAAAAACAGTAATAACTATAATAATAATGTATTGTGGACTGAGAACTGGAGAGAGACAGCGAGAATAGCCCTCCTAACAGTACCTACTGCTCCCCGAAGGCATCCAAGTGGCCTGTGGATGTTACCAGCTGCGCCCTGCTTGGTAGCATGACACATGAAGGAACAAAAATTTGATCCACAGCTACCAAGACCTATACCAGTATTCACCAGCCAAGATTCGTCCTACTGGTGGCATTGCCTTGGGCAGACAAAGAGGAGGTTGGTAAAAGACCATGACCCAACGAGACCTTGGATGGAAATGGTCTAAGTGAAAAGGAACAAATGAGGAGAAGAGAGCAGCCAGAATCTCAGGAATAGGATGTGGAAGGGCTAAAGGAGAAGCAGCCTGGTACCTTTAGTACCTGAGCATGGAAAGGTGTTCTCACCACAGAAAAATAACAAGCCCTGTAAGGCATGCTGTGAAAATACACATGCCACTGCCCTGTGTTTGCCTTTATTAGAGGCAAGTTACTGGGCTCAGTGGCTCCTCGTTTTGAACCAGTGTGCCTACTCTTGTGGGTGGGAGTTCCTTGGCCTTGGAATGGGTGGAGATGTAAGCTCACATACAGGAAGGTAACCACAGGTATTTCTACCAGTCTAGCAGTTTTTAGAACATTACCCAAATATATCATGTGGGCTGTTTCAATGGGTAGTGATGAAAAGGAACATAACCAGTTCCCTATTGTGTAACTGGGAGAGCATGGTACAACTGGGAGCTACCTTGGCTCGGTTGGTAAATTTATCCTTAGACTTTATAAAATACATACACAATCAATGTGTATGACAGACACTACTATAAAGTAGGAGCAGATGGAAAATTTAGTTGTACAGATGACTAAAAAAATTTCTTCTCAAGTGGACAAATCTAATATATTGAATCCTTTCACAGTCTGGGAAATCTAACCCTGAAAGCAGTGTCTTGGAGGCGGCCAATTTTCTAAATTTTAATTTGTGCAATACTTCAGAAAAAATGACAATGCTTACATTTGTAGGATTTCTCTCTTCATGCTCCCACCACACCTTGGTCAGACTTGTTTTGTTCTGTAGGCATTTGAGAGGCCCAATTCCACTACAGCAAATGTTTGAAGATTCCTGATCTCAAAGCAGAAGAGATAAAGCAGTAACAGGCACTGGATTTACATCTGCCTATCCAGATCTAAAAAGGTCCTGCAATCATCCAGTTAAAGAAGAAAAGCATTAGCAGAAGACATATCTGACAACCATAGTTTTCAGCACTGAGTCAGATCTGTCAAACTCTGGATCAGATCTGGAAACTTTATTCTTCAAATTATTTTTAAGACTACAGATAATCTCATTATACCATTACTTTTTTTTGTGTGTGATCCATATTGGAGGATAATTTATAGCCTGTTTCAGGGAGAGGTGAACAATACATTGGTCAGTGAATCTAAGCCCAAGAGCAGGTTCTCAGGCTAGGACACACGTGGAGATCCCTTTCAAAAGCAATTTATTTTTTCTTAGTGAGATCATAGTAGGTAAAATTTAGAAGCAAAATGAAACTTCAGAGAATATACCCTAGAAACAGTAAAAGACTTAAAAATGGTAAAAATATTAAAGGTTGTGAAAATACAGCCATAAAAAGAAGTAAAATCAAACACAAATCATTGAGCTTACTAAAATCAGTACCAGTAACAGTCACAAGCTTTAAAATGGGATCTTCTATTCCTACTTCAGTATTTCTGCTGTGTCAAACAGCTGTTTCAGCACATGCTCATTTCCCTATCTGTTCATTGGCAGCTCTGCTTTTAGGACAGATATTTCATGGTTACACCTACATTAGAGCTCGGCACTGTGTGGCTTGATGCACATCCTGCTTTTGAACCACACGACAAAGTCTTTCAGCTGGCACACATTTAACACATAAGGTTATTAGAGCCCAAGAGCTCCTGTGACCTCCTCAAATCTTGCTCTAGAGAGCTGAGTGTCATGTGTCACTTCTCACCAGCTACATGAGCATAAGCTTGTAGGACAGCTTTAATTAAAAGTACAATAGAACCATGTTGTTTCAAGCTAGATAAAATTTATCTCCAAATTAATCCTGCTTTCTATTTCTGGATATCATGATCTAAGGTAAAATTTTTTCAGGACAATGTTCAGCTACAGTTACCTCAGTGGATTACACCTGTCTGCTGGTATAGTTGTACCACTCTGCTTTATGCTTAGAAAGCTGCAAATGAGTAAAGACCTTCCTGTTATTCATTGTTTGTATCATAACAAGCATGATGCCTATGACCAGAAAATAAGTTGTCTTACAAAAATAAAAGAAAGGTAAACATATTAGTTGACATAGTACTAAATGTAAAAATAGATGTGATGTGTTGATTGTGCATTAGTAGGAGAGTTGTGGAGGAAAGTTGTTTCTCAGAAGTCTGTTACAGAGTTTTTGAAGAAGTCTGAAAGCACATACCATAAAGGTGGTCCTGGGGAAAGAACGTAGTCAATACTCTGAAACGGTTGGGAGGACATTCATGAAAGCATTTTTGATGACCTAAACTACAGAGTGATAAGATGGAGTGTTTTCTCATAGATGTTATGAATTATCAACAGTTGAAGGTAGGAAGCAAGAGCCAGAAGTAATTGTTTAGTTCTCAAAGTAGAGAGGAATTACCACAGGGAGAATTGCTCTTCTGGTGCTGTTTTTTAGCATCTCATGAAAAATCTGGGAAATGGGGAGATGCACGAGATAACAAAGTTTGTTAATGATATGAACTTATTCAGACTTCTCAAAATTAAATTGACTGCAAAGAGTTGCAGAAGGCTGTTGTGATATTGAGAGATAGGGGAATAAAGCAGCTGAGGAACTTTGAATTCAATAAATATGAAGTCATGCACATGGGGAAAACACAGGCCTAACTTTATACACAACAGATGATGATAAGCTTGAAATGAGATATTACTAGTTTGGAGTCACTGTAGATAATTCTCTTAAAACAAAATAAATATATAGAAAAAAGAGTAGGGACCTTCTGCTGAGTGTTAGGGCAAGGACTATCCTTCAAGAAGCAAGAAATTCACCTGCTAATAATTTGTGCTAACCAAGAGTTACTAAATGCACTTGTAAATTCACCTTATTTGATGCTAAACATAATAAAGAATTATCTGGAATCGCAGTCCATATTCTGGGTAAGCACTTGAGAAATCTAAATTCCCATCTGTACTCTCTGGAAAAGTCAGGATAAGTATCAAGAAAAAAATGTATTTCAGTCCAACCTGATGAGAGGAGGCAACGTGAACTCTGAGGACTCATGAAAAGCTTTGATTTCAGAAAAACTAGTGGGCATTTGAGGGACCCCTGTGCTGGGACATTTGATAGGGCAAAAACTGACGAAAGCTTATTTGACTTTGGGCCTCTGACAAAGGTTGTCAGCCAAGGATGGATCTTAAAGTCTGTCCTATGTTCTGTCCTACAGAGGATCACAGATCTAAATATATGATCATTAATAATTCACTTTAGAAAAAGGAGGGTTGTTTTTCCATCAGCCCTCCCCTTTAGTGGTTTGTGCTCCCCCTGTGTTACGAGCACAATACACAACTGTTTGCATTTTCATAACTCAGTGACCCTTTCTCCCACATACTTGACCCAGTGTGCTGTGCACACATAATATAAACAAAATATAAACAAATGAAAGTACTCTAAAACTAGACACAGCTGTAAAAATAAAACAGATAAGAAAGAAAATAATGATGCAAGCCTTGATGTTGCATAACGCAAAATAAACTGTTCTTTAAAGAAAGACCAGACATTTGATAGTACAATTTTGCTGAAGTATATGTTTTCTACTGAGACAAATTATCATGCAAAAGGGTTGCATAGGCTTTTCTAACATCCTATATTAGAAGATCGCAGAAGAGGAAAAAAATATACAGATTTTTTTGCCTGAGACCATTCTGTGGCACTTTGTGACGACCTGTGGCTTCACAGAAGTCTCTATACGCTATCTCCATACAGCAAGTTTCCTTGGAGAATAAGTTGCAGTAGAGGGGCAGAAATGACAGGAAGAACTATAGGGCAAGTTCTGCCCAGTAAGCACAATTTTTTTGCATATAGAGTTAAAAATCCTAAAAGGATATTACTCCACAAAAAAATTTCTAGATTTCAACACTACAAAAAACTGACTTGAATGTTCTTGCACTCATAAAAATATAATTCTGGTGAAAGACAAACTAGCAGGTAGTTGGAAGTGACCTCAAATTTGGATCTTCGTGGTGCAAGAAGTTACCTTGGAAGAGCAGTCATTTCAGCATAAATCTATTCAGTCACTGTGCCAAATGTGTGCACAATTTAGCTAACACAGCTAAGGACTTCATCTAAGGAGTGATCCCAGATGCATTTCTTTTAGCTAAGGAGAAATATGGACCCTGGTCACAAATGGATATGGTGGGCATTACGTGGAAAAAATAAGTTAAATTCAGTCTGATTTTGAGAAGATATGCTTGTTAGGAAGATAGGACTGAACTGATATCCTAGTCAGGACTACATGTGACAAAAATAATTCAGGATGCCTTTAGACAGACAAGTGAGGAGGATGGCAATGGTATCAGAGCTGAGGGAGATTAAGGAAAGTTGAAAAACTGACTTTCGCTGAAGTTGACCAGTATTTCTGGAAAAGACAGAGCCAGTTTGATGTTGAGCTGAAGCACTTAACAGGCACAAGTAGCTACAAGCACAGATAAGTACCTACATTATTAAGTGGATCATCATTTATTAAGTTTTGCCTACCATAAATCAGCAGTCAACAGGCAAGCCAAAAAAAGTCAGTCCAAATACCACTCGGAATAAAAGCTGGAGGCTAAACCAGGCTATCCACTCCAAATATTAATAGAAATGTTTTGTCTTGCTTTACCTTTGGGCAGAAGACAAAGCATACATACAAACTCTTGATAGCCTGTGACGGCTTGACCCTATCAAAGCCGGGTAACATGCACAGCACTTGTGCTGCAGTCAGAGCATTTAGGTCTATCAAAACATGTTCAAACCACAGGCCCTTACATGCCAAAAAGTTTCTTCTGATTCTGGATCACAAAGATTTTTTTTCAGACTATAGCTTTCGTATCCCAACTGCAGTATTTTACAATAGCATTTGCCACACTTTAAATTTTATTGTCAGAATTTGCAGAGGAATTAGAATGGACAGAATCATATTTTTAGTGCTGCATTGCCAAGTTTGGGAATCACTATTTGAACAACACAGTCTGGTGAAGGTTATGAATTATGGCTAGGGGAAAAAAAAAATAGTTACTCCATCCAGCTCCAGGGTCTCCAGCATAAGAAAGATACCGACTTTTTATAGTTTGTCCAGAAGAAGGTTACAAAAAGGATCAGAGGGATGAAACACCTCTACTGTGGAGAAAGGCTTAGGGAGTTGGGGTGATTCAGCCTAGAGAAGGCCCTGGGGAGACCTTATAGTGGCCTTTCAATACTTAAAGGGGGCTTTACTAAAGATAGACAGAGATTTTTTATCAGGGCCTGTAGTGACAAGATGAGAGGTAATGGTTTTAAACTGAAAGATGATGGGGAAAGGGGCAACAGTTTTAAACTAAAAGAGTGTAGATTTAGACTAGATAAAAGGAAGAAATTCTGTACTATGAGGGTGGTGAGACACTGGAACAAGTTGCCCAGAGAAGTTGTGGATGTCTCATCACTGGAAGTGTTTAAGGGCGGGTTGGATGGGGCTTTGAGTAACCGGATCTTGTGGGAGATGTCCCTGCTCACAGCCAGGGGATTGGACTAGACAACATTTAAAGGCCCCTTGGCACCCAAGCCATTCTATGATCCATCTATAAATGTATGATTTTAAAAGATTCCTTTGAAGGGAAAAAGATGTGTTTTGGGGGAGATCCAGCAGATGGTAGTAAAATAGCACACTTTTTGAGTTCTGTTCTTCATTTTTGGGCAAAGAAGATACAAATACCTCTCAGATATCACCTGAGTCTTTTGAGTTCATCCACAATATATTTTCCAAGCATTTTTAATGACAGAAATATAACACGTTTTTTGACATATTTGAACCCAGTCCTCCCCTTTCTGCCCTTAAGTGCTGTCTTGCCTCAAAGGGCCAAAGATTTCATTGCTAGCATATCAGTGTGTGATCAAAATTGCCAAAGAAAACTTTTCCAGTGAAAGTAAAACATGTTTATTGGGAGAGACATTGACACTATTCAGTACCTGGCCTTTCAGCAAATTTACATCAGAGTTGCCCTTCCACCCTTCATTTCTTCCCATGAATCAGTTCTGGGATATCAGACATCACCACCACCACTATGAGATACTCATCAGAGATAACAAATGTAGAAACCATGCAAGTCCTACTGAACACCGCAGCTGTCCCCACAAGAAGTTTGTCAGGATGGGAACACACTGAAGAATGGGATAGGATATGGCTTTAAAGTGTTTCCACCTGTTTCCAGCATGATTATTCCTTACGGAACACTAACAGTGACTTTGTGTTCATTTTCTGCAATACTCATCTACAATACATAAATTTACCTCCCACATTCTAAAAAAGCATTATATTGAAAAATTAAGATAATTCACAGCATGATAAGATTTTGATGTTATGAATTTCAGTGTACAAATCTTCCAGTTACTAAAGCTCTCCAATGTGTAGCAACCTTTTTTAAAAAGGAAAAACCTAATCATTTCCTTTTAATCAATGTCATTAGAACATATGATTTCACTACAGTTTAAATTGCATAACTTTGCATTCTCAGCACCTAAAATTTATCATTTTGTGTATTTTTTTTTTGTCCAAAACTACTTTCCAATTTCTCAAAGAAATAATACAAGAACTTTATTGTCTAAATAAAAAGCTCGTCAAATGTATATATAAAACTTCTTTCTTTATGGACCTGATGCTAAACACACTGTCAAATTTAAGTAGGAATAAATGAGAATTTAAGAACACTAAATAGAAGCAATAGTGTATAACTGCTTCAAAAGAAGCATGAATATTTCATTTGTATTTTTCTCTGGCTGTCAGACAAAATAGAAACTCACTGAGACCAATTTTGTGTTGGAGTTCACAACCCTATTTTATCTGATTATAATAGCTGCTCAAGGGCCATAAAATAATTTGATGGGGAAAAAAAACTTCTCCTCATACAGGCTTCTGAAGAGTAACAGTAGTAGCAAGAACATTGCAAGCAGATCAAGGGAGGTGATCCTTCCTCCCTGCTAGCGTGACCACACCTGGAGAGCTGAGTCCAGTGGTGGCCTCTTCAGTACAAGAAGGTCACAGGCATACTGGAGCAGGTCTTGCCAAGGGCCATGAAAGTGGTTTAGGGATTGGAATATCTCTCTAGAAAGGAGGCACTGAGAGAGCTTGGACTGTTCACCCTTGGAGAAGACTCAGGGGCATCTTATCTGTGTGTATAAATTCCTGATTGGGGGAGTAAAGGTGACAGAGTCAGACTCTTCTCAGTAGTGCTCAGTGATATGGACAAAAATTGAAATGCAGAAAACTCTATTTAAATATAAGAAAAACATTTTTGTTATGAGGTTGGCCAAACACTGTACCAGGTTTTCCAAAGAGATTACAGAGTCTCCATCCTTGGAGCTGTTCAAAACCTGACTGCACATGGCCTTGAAAAATGTGGTCTAGTTGACCTTGCTTGGAGCAGTGGGGTTGGACTAGGTGATCTCTAGAAATCCCTGGCAAACCCAGCAGTTCTATGGGAATACAAGCAATTCAGACATGACTTGAACGTCAGTTCATTAAAAGTAGGATATGTCCCTTCCAAAAGGTAGGCATTCACTGTCATCTTGAATTGAGAAAAATCAATGAGATATTGATGGGAGGCAGGAACTAGACTACCCATCAAAATCAGAGATCAGAACATGTTTAGATTGAGAATTACAGGTATACAAATTAATGGACAGACTGTATTTCCTTCCTACATAACCAGGGACTCAAGGAAGATAAAACCCATTGCCAACAGGGAAGTCCAAAAGGGAATTAAGTACAAATAAATGCATTTATCTCAGTCCACAGACTAGTTTGTTTTAAACAGTTAAATTTCTGTGACTCATGGTGAGAAGGGAGGAGATGAGAAGAACAGAAAGTTGTGTAAAAAACCGCAAGCCCACAAACAAAGCCATGTGTCCCCCTGTCCCACAGAAAGGAGCGCTTTGAATTTTCCTTTTATTTGTGAAACTCCTAGATGTGACAAAGAATACTTTGAAACTAAGAGCATTGCATTCACCTCCTCAAGGGGAAATAGGAAGTGATGTGCTGCCCAGGAATGTTCTTACTCCAGTTGATATAACACAAATCTACTGTGCAATAGTGTGGTAGCACTGAATATAACCCTGAGTTGCTAAGCTTGCTAATATTACCTGGAAGCTTTTCTCTCAACAGTTTTTTTTTTTCCGCAGCTATAAAGAGGTCTCCACTCTGACCACTCAGAGGCTGGTCTCAAGCTTCCTTTGAACCACGGTCATCTGCTGGCAACAATACAGTTCCTAGCACTGCTCAGAATCTCACGGGCTCAATGTGGAGCTGAATGACACAAGACAATAGTGAGAGGAGAGTGCTTTCATTGACATGCAGATGTTTCCATGGTTCACATCTCTTTCTCAGTATAGGGCTGGTTTTCAGGTGCTCGGAGATTTGAGAATGACCATTACCATGCTCTAGGACCAACAAATATAAAGGTAAAACTGTAATAATTTATATAGACTGTAGTGCACTGCTCCATGGAAACTGACAGTAGGTTTCCAAGGCAGCCAAATAAAAAATAGAACAAAGCTAAAAAAGAGTGAAGTACAAAGAACATCAACTAACAGCTTGATGTGTTAAGGGGTAAATTTTGGAAAGTGCTTAAGGCCCACTATAAGTCAATGGCAGTTGTGCTCTTAAATCACTGAGGACCTTTCAAAAAAGCTCAGCCAGAAGCACCATTGTTTGTGATAGATGATTCATTGTTGTACACAGCTGTCCTGCAGCTGCACTTTCCTTGTACCCTGTGCTCTGCTTCAGAGCTGATCCCCTCTCTTCACTCTCCTATTGGCAGTGTGTTTCAGGGGACTGTTATTCTTCCTCCTCCTCTTCCTCTCCCCATGAACCACATAGCTGTATACAATCATAGAACTATAGAATCACAGAATCATAGAATGGGTTGGAAGGGAACTAGTCTAACTCACCTGCAGTGAGCAGAGACCTTTAACGAGATCAGGTTGCTCAGAGTCCCATCAAGCCTGACCTTGAATGTATCCAGGTATGGGACTTCCACCATCTCTCTGGTCAACCCGTTCTACTGTTTCCTCACCCTCACAGTAAAGAACTTCTTCCCAATGTCTAATCTAAATCTACACAGCTCTAGTTTAAAACCATTGCTCCAAGTCCTGTCACTACACACCCTTGTAAATAGTCCCTCTTCAGCTTTCTTGTAGACCCCCTTCAGGTACTGGAAAAGCATCCCTGAAGCCTTCTCTGCTCCAGCCTGAACAACCCCAGATCTCTCAGCCTGTCTTCGTAGCAGAGGTCGTCCAGCTCCTTGATAATTTTTGTGGCCCTTCTCTAGACGTGCTCCAACAGGTCCATGTCCTTCTTGTGTTGAATCACACAGAATCACAGAATGTTAGGGGTTGGAAGGGACCTCAGAAGATCATCTAGTCCAGCCCCCCTGACAGAGCAGGAAAGGCTCCAGAGCTGGACACAGTACTCCAGGTAAAGTCTTACCAGAGCAGAGTAGAGAGACAGAATCACCTCTCTCAATCTGCTGGCCACGTTTGTTTTGATGCAGCCCAGGATGTGATCAGCTTTCTGGTCTATAGGTGTGTGTTGTTGGCTCATACTCAGTTTTTTTGTCCACAAGTACTCCCGTCTCTTTCTGCAGGGCTGCCCTCTATTACATCATCTTCCAGCCTGTATTGATAATGTGAATTTCCTCAATCCAGGTGCAGGACCTTGCATTTGGCCTTGTTGAACCTCATGAACTTCATGTGGGTCCACTTCTCCAGCTTGTCTTGGTCCTTCTGGAGGACATCCTGTAACTCTAGCAGATCAGCCACATCACTCAGCTTGGTGTCATCTGAAAACTTGCTGAGTGTGTGCTTGATCCCACTGTCTATATCACTGATGAAGATATTAAACAGTACTGGTCCCAGCAAGCACCCCTGAGGGACACCACTTGACACCCATTCTCCATCTGGACATTGGGCCATTGACAACTACCCTCTGGGTGCAACCATCCAGACAATTCCTTATCCACCAAACAGTCCACCCATCAAATCAATTTCTCTCCAACTTTCAGAGAAGGATGATGCAGCGTTACGACCTTTCTAATAACCAAGAGTGTGATGCCAAAGTAGCCCATGTCTGTCCCCAAGCCCAGTGATGAAAGAAGGTTTGAGCTGGTAGAAAACAGTGTGGATGGTCTATACCCATCACTCTTGAAATGCAGAGATTTCTGAATAGCTGTCTGAATCGGCAAGAAAGGAGGAAGAGTCACGTACTGCAATAAGCATAGCTCATTCAGTCCCTTACAAAAGCTCTGGTGAAATGAAAAATTGGAACGTTTTAGGAAAAAAAAAAAAATCACAATTCAAGAGTAGTTCATTGTTACACTGAGAGTTGGTCTTATCAATTTGAACTGACCCATCTCAAGCACAGCATTGTTTTCCAAAATTTCTTCCCTTCTATTTACGTTAACAGAAAACAAAACAATTGAGCAATTTTTGCCTCAGTGCATCAGGATACATAACATCTCAGTAGAAGCTGCAAGCAACCTACAAGCTCTATAATTTCTTAGCAAAACAAATGGAAAATATTAAAGCAATAAGAAGGCTTCTTGGAAAAGTTACAAATAAGGATGTAGGTTTAATACGCAGTTGAATAATTTTTTTTGTAAAAATATGCAGTAGATGAGGTACATAAGATTATTAACCCCTAAATCCCAAAATATTACAGACTTTTTTCATTCATACATCTGGGAGCCCATAACCTATTCTATAGAAGAAGCCACCCTTCAAGACTCTTGTAATAAAATATAAACAAGTAAGCTAAGCCAGTATATAATCAGTTTTATGAAGTCTTTTTTACCCCTTTTTTATATCTGAAAATTTGCAGGTAGTGGAATCTCCTCAGAGATCAAAATGTAATAACTATTTTATGGCAGCTGCCAAAGAAAAGTGCAAACCCAATATATTAACTGAAAGTATTTGGGCATGGATAGAGAAGTTTACCCTTTCACTTTGAACAGACCTGGAGCTTACTTTTCAGTAGACTTGCCACTCTAAATGTAGTCCAAAAAAAAAAGAATATAACCATTTTAAAATTAAATGCTCTCAGTACCTATTAAGGAAATAAACATGTCAAGTATTCCATTCATTTAGAGTATAACTGAGATTTAGAACTAGTGATTTATGTAGTTGATTTATAGTCAAGTCTTCTAGCTATGAAAAGAGATTTTTTTTCTTTACTGAGAAAGATAAATCTGTATTTGCCTTCTGTGCTTCAGCTGAAAATTGATCTCTCTTCAGAAAGTTCATGTGAACCCTGCTTCGGGACAGTGACCCGATGAGATCCGCAAGAGATAGGCCTTAGCTACAGAGACATCATGCAGATTATCTTTCTGTTATCGGATACAAAGAGTTAAGCATTTAATCAAGAATAATGCAGAAAGGAGGCTTCACTGGCTCATTAGGAATCAGTGAGTGATGGTGCCTTCTATTGTTGCTTTTAATAGAGGAATTTGTCACCCCAAGCTCTCAGGTCTTCTAAAGGATTCAACTTATTTACACAGTAATATTTTCTGATTTTTTTTAGTGAGTAGGCCTATCCTGCACACATTTATTTCACTGTTGTTGAGAGATTTCAGAGATAAGTTTCAGAAAAAAAAAAATCAACATATATTATTCGGATATTTTTCATATTGACAATAATGAAGAAACAATTAGGAGCTTAATAACCTATAGATAAAACCTGGATCTTTAACCCAAGATGTTCATGGCAATGGCTTGTGCATCTTGACAACCTACTGCACTTACAGATGAAGATTGTGTCCCCAGCCCATTGCCTCCGTCTGATCTGACAAGCAGATCCATGGCATCACTGTGCCAAATCCAGCATGCTTGAAAACACACTAAGCTTTCAGAAGTCAGAAATTTTCATAAGTCTTGTGGTCACAACAGCTTTTACTGCATAGTTGACAGATTTTCTGGGGAGAGGAAGAGGAGGGAAGAGCAGAGACATGGAGGAAGACATGTTCCCTCTGAGGCAATACTGGAGCTCATGGGACATGCTAACTGCTACTCCTTCCTGATAGTGGGTAGTAAAGTCCATAGGACTGGAGACCAACAGAATCTGCCTGTCCCAAGTTTTAGATCTGCAATATTGCCCTCCTGTACCTGGCTCAATAAAAAGTATTACCAGACTCAGGGCAGGAAAGAATCCAGTCAGCTCTGAATGGGAAAAATGACCCTGGGATGACTTTTTTTTCCCTGAAATTGTTGAATGAGATCAGTCATGTTACATGATGATCGACCAATGGGCACTGAAGCAGAAGACCTGAGACCACCAGAAAGGCCAGGCTGTGGATCACTATCATGGGGGACCAGTCAAGAGAAGCAAAGACAACTGAGTTATGAAGGAGCAAGGCAAAAGCCTCATAAAATATGGCCTTCATTATCACTACTAAGTCATTCTTGAACAGGCTACACTTCTTGTACCTCTATTTCTCTTGGTGTTTGACTAATCACATTATCATAAGAATAATCTCCAATCTGGCTTTATCTGAATATCATACTCCCCCTTTTCACCATTTATCCTTGAAGTCTGATAAACTGCAGTGATCAAGTAGAACTTATTTGTAAACTTACTTGCTATTCACCATTATAACTTCCAGCAGGCTTTTAGTTCACTTTTTGTTCAATTCTTTGCCCATCTCCAAGCATTATCTTTGAGTTGTGATGAATTTGCCTGACAAAGAAAATAGTTTCGCCTAAATTTTTAATACATTTATTTTGACCTTTTCTTCAAACACAGATAAGGCACTTCCAGTAATCTCCTCTCATACATTATCATATTTTCAGAGAAGTAGTTTTTGAGATGTCAAGTCAGCCATGGTATTTCTATCTATCCTGGATTTCTTTCTTTGTAGTGTTTAAAGCAGAATGGGATGAAATTGTGACAAATGTTTTAGTTTGAATTTCCCTTTAAATTATTCAGTATGAGGTGAGGAAATTAAACACACTGTTAAAGCAGATTGAGCCAAGCCTGAAAAAGTATCATACAGGAAACAAGAATTTGAGAATGAAAGCCTATCAGCTATTATAAATGTTAGAGGCAAAAAAGTCAGGAAAAGTTTGTTGATTTCCAGTGTCTCATTTATTTCATCTTCTTGGCACAGTAGGATCATTTTCTATATAATTTGTTTTATAATTTTTAAATTATTTTTATTTAGTTTAAGACGACATAATCAAGGGTGATTTTATAATTTCCTTGAGCACATAATTCTACTTTTTCTTCTCAAACTATTTCAACTATTTCTTATCTGATGTTTTTCCACATGTATTGAATTAAACTGCTTTTAGTACATGAGAGTAGCGCATCACGTTTGTTCTCCTTTGCTAAATTCCTTTTCATCCTCACATGTGATCAAAGAAATCTCTTCCTTTGAAAAAAAAAAAAACCACAAAAAAACCAAACCAAACCCAAAAAAACCACAATAAAACCTCTGATTTTTTTTCCTAACACACAACATTTTGATGCGCTTCTTTCCCTCTTAGGAAGCACTCAAAGCAGACTGAATGCATGCAAATCAGAAGAAATAGGAATAATGCACCCATAAAGCACAGGGAAATGAGAAATCAATTGGTTACGTTTACATTGGTTGTGATGGCAAAGAACAAACCACATTTGGAATATATACTGTATAAAGAGGAAAAACCTGCTTACCTGGTGTAATTCAAATCCATGCTGTGAAACTGTATTAGGAGTAACTTGGAGCAGGATTCTGTTTCTGTCTTGCTCAGGGGTCTCCCAGGAGGTCTCTGCTCCTGCCTGCCCACCTGATCTGACCCCGCTTATTCTGTGGGCCTTCAGCACTAGAGGCATGTCTACAAGCAAGATGCTGTGAAAAATTCATTAAGTGCTGAGAGGATCTCAGCTCTGGAAACGTGACAGACATAATTCACTTAGAAGACAGTCAGCCTGCTAACACAGGCTTCAATTCCTTGCTCAATGTCCTCGTTTGCTCTTCCTTAACACTCAGGCAGGGCAGGATCTCAGTTCCATTACTTACCCCATGCATTACAAAGTAGACACCAAGCACTTTGGCAAAGGAATGTATTGGAAAGCTAAAAGCCAAAAAGCCTTATTTTACTAGAAATAGTACATTCAGTCAATCCGCCTTGAAAATTTAAACAAGCAACAGAATGTATTTTCTAACTTCAGAGGTATTTGATAAGCCAGTGTACAAAGTGTATACCAGACATATATGTTGGGCAGTGCAACACAAAACCAGATGCTCAACCACACTCATGGATTTTTCTAAAGATTGCATATATTATAAAAATATAAAATCTTTCAGTTGTGTAAATTAAAGTTTGATTATTTAGATCCTCAGAGGAATAATTCATTGGGAAATACTTAAATATTGCAACCAGCAAATGAAAGCTAGTATTTTTCCATAATTGTCACAGTGACAGCTGACTTGAAGTGTTTTATTGATTTCCCTATAAATAACTATGGGAAAAATAGGCTGCATGTAATGTAGCTTGGCTTATAAAATAATTACATAATATTGGAATGAAGTCTCAATCTGCTGGAACCGCTTGCAAAATAAAATGACCAAATAATGTTTGAATAAGGATCTGGCTGATAAGATGGACTGATTTGAATTTATACAAATGTTTGGAAAGGAATAGTCTCTAGTAAGAAAAAAAACCCAACAAACTGTACTGTAGGCTTGCTCTCATACTGTACTGAGTAGAGCCACTGAATGAGGACTTTCGCCTTTACGTACATTATTCCAGTGCCATCTGAGTGCTAACAGGCACCAGTATAATTTAAGAATAGGAAAGGGAACAAGCCTCTCTTTGAACTTTTGGTGTGCGAAGTTCTCTCTTTTCCTCAAGGACTGCACCTCCTGGAAGGGATCCCTTGCTGGAGCAGGGGAAGAGTGCAAGGAGTCCTTCCCCTGAGGAGGAAGAAGCATCAGAAACATGTGACATTTAGTGGTCAAGGTGGTGTTGGATTGATGGTTGGACTTGACGATCTTAGAGGTCTTTTCCAATATTAATGATTCTATGAACTGACCACAACCCCCATTCCCTATCCCCCTGCAATGCTGTGAGGGAGGAGGTAAAGAATTCAGGAATAAAGTTAAGCCTGGGAATAACAGAGGGATGGGGAGAAAGTGTTTTTAAGATTTGATTTATTTTTCATTATCCTACTCTGATTTGACTGGGAGTAAACTAACTTACCCAAGCTGAATCTATTTTGCCCATGACAGTAATTGAAGACTGACCGCTCCCTGTCCTTATCCTGACCCATGAACCTTTATATTTTTCTCTCTGCTGTTCAGCTGAGAAGGTGAAGTGACAGAGGCTTTAGCGGACACCTCGCACCCAGACAGGGTCAACCCACCACAACTGCTCATGACCTTTTTCTCAGAAATTGCCATCTCAAGTGTGCCGTACATATGGAGGGACATGAGAATAGTAAAAGTTACCACTACACAATCAACAAGTGTCCACGTGCTGCATCAGAGGCAGACATCTTGTGGAGCACAGGCTTTGAGAGCAGCACAGCTTCCTCCACAAAACCACGGTAATGACGGTGTTGTTGACAACTGCTGTGACCCCCCCATGTCCTCAGCACACTTAGATGCAGCTACTGATCTTAGTATTTTTCACTATTACTACAAAACATTTGGTGCCATAACTGGCACAGTTATAGCACAGTTGGAGCCTGGGATGAGCGGTTCAAACACTGCAGGATGGGTAGTCAGCAGTAACCAGCAGGCAGTCAGAGGAACGTTCAGATTCTTGAAAGAAATTGATATAAATTCTCTTAATATTTTAAACCAGGTATTTCAGCTAATGCCCTCAAGCCTCTGCAGGTACAGGCTTGTCCAAAATTTCCATTTGCTACTGGTTTATTGCAGCCTGCTGACTGGACACAGCTATAGACCCTCAGCTACCATACTGTAAAAGAAAAATCGTGAAACTCTGGAAGAGGCAGCACTGCCATGACCAGCTCCTGCTCTGCACACATTTTTATTCCTCTGTATGCTGGCTGTTACAAGAATAAAAATGTGTCTCAAAAGTGTGTCACGAATGTGTGACATGGTGCATGTGTAATAGCTACATTGGCCCAGAAAGAGTGAGTTGATGGCTTGCCCCTACATTGAACCCTGATCTACCAAGTCCAAGGAGTTCTGACTTTGAAATATATTATTACACTAAGGGACTAAGACATGTTCAAATTTAGGTGGCTGGGTTTTTTTATAATTCAGAGAGAAATTTTCTCCTAGTTAGTTATATCCCACTTACCCCTGTCTTGTACAAGTCTATCCTTACTTTCTCATCCTGCTTTGGAAGGAAGAAAATATTACTTGTGAGCATAAGAAATCCTGGCAAAAGTAGGTAAGATGACTAGCAAGCCATAAAATGAGAAAATTATGTGCAGTAAAACAGTCATTCTCCATTCATTCCCATTACCTGCAATGTATTACCCAGAACACAGATCAACTGAATCTGAGGATATTTGTCTTCTGAAGATCATAGGGCAATTAGTTCTGAATTTTTATAGACTGACTCAGTATATAGCTCAGCAAAGTAAGGATTAAAATCTGTGATGTTTATTTCACAAAATAAGATAATTAGATTGAAAAGATGGTGTAGACTGTTATTCCAGTGTCCTAGAGATAGCTTATTGTTGATTTTCTTTTTAACCATGCTACTCACCTGTTTGAAATCTGCATCAGTGCCACTTACTGAACACCAAATCACTTACTGCCACTGCCATCACAGTCAGACGATGTAAATGCAGACCACGAGTTAAACAAATTACAAAATTACAAATTACAAAAAAATTACAAGTTAGAAAATTACAAATTACAAAAGGACACAAATTACATTGGCCCAAGGTAGCTATGAATAGAAATAGTCATGCAACTAGAGAAAGTGATCTGCTGTTTATATGCATGCATAAAATAAATACATATTTTCCATGGGCACTTGAAGCAGTCAAAGATTTTCATATAGAGTTTTGTTGACCAGATATAAACCACTTTAAAAAAAAAAAAATTTTAACTTTTAACTAGGTTTCAGCCACATCACTGCTACAAGTGCTATCTACTGTGCTAACGAGAATTTCTATTAGCCTTGAAAAGTTGAGTTCAGCAGCACTGCGTGTCTGTCACTTGCATTGTTCTTGCTCAGATACCCACCATGCCTGGAACTTACACCTGTCTGGTCTCATTAGTTCAACATAGCAGCCGCACAATTTGGAGTTACACATTTTAATGTAATCAGCTTAAAACAGCTTTGCATCCCCATTGCAGAATTTGTTAATTGAACCTCATTTGCTGAAACATATGATCTAACAGCTATAGCAAATCTTAAACCTCAACAAATACAGGCTTGATTAATGAATACAGAGTAAGCTAAATTGCTTTTTTTGTGTTTAATCACCATCAGAAAGTTTTTTACCCTGTGATCTAAAGGCAGATTCCCTGTTGATTTTAGCTCCCAATTGCTTATGACATACATCATCCTTTTACTTAAACTTACCAATTATGAAATCTCTTACACACCTCTTTTCCCCTTGAAGAGTGTATAGAAAATACTTTGAATTTGAAGATACTGCTGTAGGAAGCATGACAACGAGCAGTTGTTTCTCCTCTCAGGCACTTGTGACACCTAATTCTTCCCCTGATACCTCATACTAGCATCACACCCGGAGGTCAGATGAAGAAAGGCGTAGACGAAACTCAGTTGTCAAGTGACAAATGGCTTCTCACAATGCCAAAACCTCTACTGTTGATTAGCAATTTCAAGAACTTGCCTTTCATCCTGCCTCAAGTTTAACTGTAAAATCAGAGGAGTTGATTTTAATTCTACTCCTGCAGCTTTGTTAGCAAATTGCAAAGAATTCTATTTACTACTGTCCTGGCAATTTTGAGAACAAGAAAATCTTTTGCATAATACACTCAATTAAAAGCATAAACTGTATTTTTCTGCTGTGGTTTCAAACATTTGACATGACAGACCATCTTATCCAGCTTTAAATATGTTTGTTGACTAGCTTGCAATACTCTTTCTGCTCCCTCTTTATCTCTCACCATACCTGGATGAGGAAGAATTCACTGAATTAACCCTTCATAGGCTGGAGTAAACCCAGGCTCTGGGTTTTAGGAGAGGTTTGGAAAGAAGTTAGATTTCTAAAGCCTTTCAGTATCAATAGAGACTATTTTTAGTTTCAGACCATAACTTGGGGGAATAACTTCATTTTGTGCTACTGTACTTTCAGCATAGTCTTAGTAGCACAGTGCACCAGGTATTGTTATATATGGAACATATAGTAAGCCAGTGAAAGCCATTTCAAGCCAATAAATATTCACAGCCAATTCCTGAAACTGAAGAGAAATTATATTGCCTTCAACTTTTATTTCAAAGATCTCTTCTCATTAAGAACACTCCCTGTGTGTACTTTTCCTTTCAGAAGTGAAATGTTACATAAAAAACCCCTCCCAAATGAATGATGGTATAAATAACTGGGAAAAATTAATATCTGTTGAAGAATCATATATAAGAAAACAAAACAAGAAAACTCCATGCTGGTCTAGCAGCTATCTGTGATGATAAGGAGAGTGAAAGAGGATTCCTCCCTCGCAGGAAATGTGACCCAGGATGCTACTCCTTATCAGTGAAGGTCCTCATGGGGAATCCAGCAGGACCCCATGACCAAGTGACTACTCCTTCTGCAGCAGCATATCTACTCAGTTTAACAGAATGTAGGACAAGGAGTGTAACTGAGTAGCCCAGGCACATACATGTGAAGTTGAAGCTTAGACACACAGATACTTCTTATCTTATCCAGTGTAAGGGCAGCTGCAGGAAAATGATGCTATTCTATTCCTTGTTCGAGCCATATCCTACCTCGCTTAAAATTCCCTGTAAGTTGTGTCACGTTGGCCATATAGAAAACATTAAAAATGCATTTCACTGTTATGACCATAGACTCCTTCCCACAGGAATTCAAGTGCCATCTGTAAGCTTCTGTTGCCACAAAGTTGGATGAGTCCAAAGTAAAGAAATAGAAGCAAGACTAGAATACCACCTCCTACCTCTGTGACTGCACGGCCTGAACTATCAACAATGGTTACTGTACTTTCAAAGGGAAGAGGTAACTTGATAGAGATTAAAGGATCAAATTATCTGCTTTAAAAAGAGAACAAAATAATCCCTTGTTTATTGAGAAAGCATCAGCTTCAAGTGTCACAGCCCATGTACAGAAACCCTAGTATTTTAAAAGAAAGAAGGGAAAATTTAGCAAGTACACTTGTCCTTGGCTGTTTTCCAAGACATCTCAGCTGTTCCAGTGAATATAAATGTGAAATGAATCAGGTATATGAGGATGGATCTTTCATAAGTTATAATTTTCTTTAAATAATGAAAAAGAACTCTAATTTACCCTGGAAGACTATCATTGTTTTCCATACAAATTTTAGGAACCATTTCATGTTCATACACGTGTACTTATATGAAGCACAGGTTCCAGTGATTCCATTTTAAAAAGCAAGCAACATAAAATGTTTGTAGCTAAGGTACCACACTGGCAATTTTACATGGTTCAAAAAAAAAAAAAAAAAGCATTTCTATGCCTCATATACTCCTGTCCTCAGTGCAGATGCAGGTAAAGAAACACTGTATTCACACATTTTTTTTCCCAAGTTTCTGGAAGCCACAGCCTCTGTTTGCCACATAAATTTAGTATTGGTGAAAGTGTCAAAGTTTAAGGCTGCGATAGCCACTAAACTTTGTGAGATGCTCTCTGTGATCCCCCCACCACACCTTTCCACAGGAGGATAACAGGAGAACCAGGTAGAAAGACTTTGAGGCTGAAAAAATCTTGAACCAGTATAATGAAGAAAAAAAAGCTAAAAACAACAACATAAATGTCAAGCTATATACAGATATATCCAAGCATGCTGATATGCTCAAAAACGTAAGCAAATATATTAATATGGAACCCACACCTTCCAGATGGCACCTAGGTCCCAAGCAGGAAAAAAAAAAAAAGAAAAAGAAAAAGAAAAAGAAAAGAAAAGTCTCAGACTGGACTTGGCAGCAGACAGGAGTTCCTAGGCCCAAAGTCCCCAAAAAACACCAGAAAAGGAGCTGTACCTCCTCCACCCAGGAAGGCAGGGGAAGCCAACCTGTCTGGACAAATGGTGCTCCTCTGCAGCATGAAAATAGGAGGCAGAGACACCTGCAGCATAGGGAGAAGTCACAAACAGCTGATGGAAATCCTTCCATCACATCAGGCACCAAAAGACTAAAGGCATTTTTTTTTTAGGGCCCTTATATAGTGAGCACCATGGGAAGAAATACTCTGATTGGTCCATTTGGGCCACATGATCCTTTTACCCCTCCCCCACTGTGATTGCTATATGGTCCAGGCAGCTACAGGAAACTTTTATCCTGGCACTCTCAACCCAGGACAGTAGGCTATATAAATTAGGAATTTCTGTTGATGAAGTGTATAAGAAGGGGATCAAAGTAGAGCTGTGTGTGTGTTCTGGCCACGTCGATGTTAATTCTCCTTCACATCTATTAGAAGAAACGTGAACACACACCAAACCAAAGCTTTTGGTTTAACTTTTGAGCAATCCTCAAGCACATTAGAGCAGTTACATCCCTACAACAAACACTCCTATTCCTGCTTTCACTTCATTCAGAGTTACTGGTTGTGTAAACACAAAGGCCTGTTAGCATTATAACCTGACCATTTATGGAGTCAGCCTCAGTTGTGGGCTAGGGCTGCTAAATTTATATTGTTGCAGATTGTTTTGATTTTGTGTAAACTAATTGCATACAAAGTGAAATTATTTATTTTCTCCCTTTACCCTTTTAAATTCCAGGGTTTCCAAAGAATGAAGTGGGCACCTCCATGACCAAGAAACATCTTCCATCACTGTAAACTCAGGCAACGCTTGCTGTGCAACAGGACAAGCTAAATCAGAAAAGTCTACAAAACATGTTAAAAAAAGACAAGGATTATATATGTATTGCCAGCGTAATGCTCTGCAAAGAAGAAAACACAGAATAAAAAACGTGGTGAAAGGCATAACTCCTCCTTAAAGGGCCATTTACTCAGTTTCTAATACATCCAGAATTAAGACTGTGCATTGTCCAACATGAAAGTTTATTGAAAACAAATCTTGTTTACGTCAGGGAAACACACTGAAAATTCTGTGTGAGTGAATGATAACAACTGTGCATCTCATACATCAGGGGCAGTTTCAAATTTCATCCCCAGCTTCTCTTGTAGAAAACGTCCTGTCTCCTTTACTAAACTAATCTCAACAAGGTACATAACACAAGAACTGGAAGCTTCAGTCATTGGTAATGTTTGGGAACCAGTTCCTAAATTCCAGAATACAAATCTTCTGAATTATAATTTTATTCAGAATTCTTGGCTTTGGGAATTCACTGAAATGGTGCTCTGGGCCAATGTTAACATAGAGAGACCTCTTGTTAGACAGTCACAGGGTAATTAATAAGTTGTGTAGAGTGAGCAGGAATTACGATACTGTTGTTTCTTATATTTTACACACAAACAGAAGTTGAATCTAAGCAAATGCTTTGATTTTTTTGGCTTCTTGGTGATTAAAAGTCATTATAGTCAGGAGAGTGAAAAAACTTCTTTTTTGCAAAATTTTAAGGCTGTTATTGAAAATTCAGAAATCAGTGTCAAGAAAGTATTAATTTAAAGGATGCTTCCCATTCACAAAGTCAAAACCTGGCAAGGAGAAAATCTCCAACGTTGAGTGTCACAGACTAGCAGGAAAACGGGCCTGAAATTGACACCCAGTTACCGAGTCAGGAGATAAGTTGCCTTGTCGGTGGAATTGGCTCCACATTGTCTAACACTTTACCTTGTAAAGTATAAATTGCTTACAGGAAAGGAATCTGTAATTGCAGTGGCCACAGATGCTTAAATTTTTTTTTTCAAAGTTGAGAAAATTTGAAAGTCTCACTTGGAGGAAGGAAATGTTAATGCTGAGATCTCAGAAAATGTTCAGCTTTGAGTTGCCATAAAGTTCTTTCTGAGCTTCATTTCCTTTCTCTGCAGCACTCCTTGGGCTGTGTTGCCATTAACAGCCTCTGATCTGAACTGACCTATATCAATTTATATGGATGATTTGCTTGGCTTTATAAAAAATGAAATGAAACACCCTCCTCCCAACATGATTTCCCTGCACAACTTATCCGTAGTATTTGTATGCAATACTGACAGAGCTTAGTAGATCAAGAATATTTGGAAGCATGTCTGAAGTAGTGAAGAAAACAACCACTGAGAAGTGACATCCTGTTGGTTGTTTTTTTAAAAAAATTGCAGATAGGAAAGAAAAATACATTAACTTGAGCAGATGTCTCCCTTTCACAGTCAAAACAAAGGGGCTGAGGAGATGTCCTATTTTAAGAGAAAGCAAATTTTACATTATTATTTTAAAATATACATGTTGCATATTTTCTGTTAATTACCCTGTTGAGCTCCCTGTAGAAATTACTCTGTGGGACCACAAGCTTTCAGATTCTTAGCAGGAAAACACATGACCAATAGGCCGAGGCCAGTTGTGTGAGATTTAACAAGACCAAGTGCCGGGTCCTGCATCTGGGTTGCAACAACCCAACGAAGAGCTACAGGACTGGGGAGGAGTGGCTGGGGAGCTGCCAGGCAGAGAAGGACCTGGGGGTGTTGATGGGGAGCAGCTGAACATGAGCCAGCAGTGTGCCCAGGTGGCCAAGAAGGCCGATGGCATCCTGACCGGTATCAGGAATGGTGTTGTCAGCAGGAGCAGGGAGGTGATCATGCCCCTGTACTTGGCCTTGGTGAAGCCACACCTTGAGTGCTGTGTCCAGTTTTGGGCCCCTCGCTACAAGAAGGACACTGAGGTGCTGGAGCATGTCCAGAGAAGGGCAATGGAACTAGTGAAGGGTTTACAGGGCAAATCTTGCAAGGAGAGACTGAGGGAGCTGGTATTGTTTAGCCTGGAAAAAAGGAGGCTCAGGGTAGACTTTATTGTTCTCTACAACTTCAGTTTTGTGTATAGTAGATTCTGCACACCATGTGCATTTCATGTGCTCCCTCTGAGCTAGCCATAGGGCTGTGAAATTTATCTTTTCAATCACCAGTTGACTATACAAGTTCCAAGTACCAAGCAGAAGCACGAAATGTAGGAAGAAAGGTAAAAGAGGAAGATTATAAAGCAAGGGGTTAAGTTTAAGTAATAAGAAAAGGAAAAGAAAGGTATATTCTTCTGCATTTCTTAGGCAATTAAATTTTGCATTGTTAAAATATATATTTTTCTGTGGAACTAAGAAAAGCTTAATTCCAAGATAAATGGTGTTTTACAATATCATTTAATATTCTTGTTAAAATATTTATCAAAACAGAGGGCATCCCCTTTTTATATATATACACTCAAAACACTGAACACTAATAGGAATTTAACTGATTACAGTAATATTCTTACTCTCTCGTATCTTGGCCAAACTATTTTTCTCTTCTATTGCTTCAGCATTTCTACATGGTTGCTGGAGTAACAAAGTAATTTTCTGATAAATTCATCAGGAAAAGTGCACTACAGAGAACATGTATAACTCTAAACCTGTCAGACCATCACAATTTTAAGGCAATTATTCTCCTAGGGAAAAAAAGAAAATTACATAATGTAATTGCACAGAGAGAAAGATAAGTTATCATAATTTTATGCTACCAAATCTAACCTTCTTAAATGTGCTCAGCATAGGAAGATGTTCCCTTATGGACAATATATATCTTCACAAGCTGTATCAACCACAATATCAACTTGGCTGGCATATAAAGTAAATCAAGATTACTTGAACCACTAAAAAGTATAGCTGAAGCACAAGTTTTACAATAACATTTATTTTCTAAGCTGTGAACATTTTACCAAGGAAAATTAAATACTACAGTTTCTTTGAGCCAATTATTTCAAGGGTACTAAAAATCTATATCATAATTGAAAGTGTAATTCCCGTAGTTAAGCTTAAGATTTATTCTGTAAAATATAAAACCTGCAACACCTGAAACCAACAGCAAATCTTGGATAACAGGAATAACAATCTACATTTTAAAAAATTTGTAAGAACCCTCTGTAACCTTTCAAAGGAAATTCGGAACAGCACCAAGAATGATGAAAATATTTGTTTCTGAACAGCCTTGTCAACTCCCCTTCTGATCCTATGAGAGATTCCTCAAAGGTACTTGAGAGTAAATATAGAATAAGTAGTTTTGGAAGGGGAGTAGCTAGTAGATCGAGAGAGGTCCTCCTGCCCCTCTACTCTGCCCTAGTGAGGCCACATCTGGAATATTATGTCCAGTTCTGAGCCCGTCAGCTCAAGAGAGACAGGGAACTGCTTGAGAGAGTCCAGCGCAGAGCCACAAAGATGATGAAGGGAGTGGAACATCTCCCTTAGGAGATAAATAAAGTAGCCTTATTTTTTTCTAAAAAAGGATCTCTCCACTGTTTGAATAATGTTAATATTGGAAGACATCAACTCCTCACATGCACAATCTGACATTATTTCCTCCTGATATCAGGATCAAAGAATTTTGTAAAAGAAATTCCAGAATTCCAATACTCTGAGTTAATTAATGAGTTTTTTTATTTTGTTTTGAACATATATATATTTTCAGAACTAGGGTAGAATCAGAGTAGTCTATAGAAAAAACCCCACAGTCCAGCCCCCTCTGGTCCAACCCCAACCAAACAAAACCCAAGCATTTTTTATCGAAGTATATAGAACCTAAGCACTATGTTGAGTAGCAGTGAAATCAAGTGTGTTTTGTTATATAGAAACTAAAGTAGAGTAGCTTTGGAATCAAATACTTGCTAGCATTCATATCTGAATGCCTGGAGGTAATATTTCACAACACAGTACCCCTGAGGCAGTCTTGCTGTGGTACACTTCTTACAAATTCTACTTCTCTGAGCTTTGTATTTGAGACGGCACTAGATGTCACTCCTAAGGCCTAGGCTACTGCCGGACTTGATTAAAGAAGGAAAAGAAAAAGACCTTCAACATAGTTCAGGAAGGCAACTGTTTCTTTCTCAACAGAGATGATGGATGTAAAGATGGATGTAGAGAATCAACTGCTATATTGAAAGCAGGTATTTGCACAGTGCAATTTTTGTCTGTCAAAAGAAGGTGGCGGGTCCCCATGTGTTGCCTGGTCTAGTTGAGAGGTGGCGTCCCTGCCCACGACAGGGAGGTTGGACTAGATGATCTCTAAGGTCCCTTCCAGCCTATGCTATTCTATGATTCTATGATTCTATGATTCTATGATTCTATGATTCTATGACATGGGTGTAAAACAATGCAAAAAGGATACTGATTTTGAAACATGAAAAACAAGCATAGAGAGATTGAGATGGCTGTAGTCAGTTCACATCTCCTCTTCCAAGTGTAAAAGGACCTTTCTAGAAGTTGTTCTTAAGAGACTGAAAGTTTGTAGTAAATCTGCATACAGACGATCAGCAACATAGATGAGCTGATGAAACAGATTTTGACATACTCTTTACCACCATCATAGAACTACAGAATTGTTTAGGTTGGAATAGACCTTTAAGATCATGAGTCCAACCATTAACCTAACAATGCCAGGTCCACCACTAAACCATGTCCCTAAGTGCCATGTCTACATGTCTTCTGAATACCTCCAGGGATGGTGACTCAATTACTTCCCTGGGAAGCCTGTTCTAGTGCTTTTGATGAAGAAATTTTTGCTAATATCTGATCTAAATTTCCTTTGGGGCAACTTTAGGCTGTTTCCTATTCCTTGTCCTATTACTTTTTCCTTGGAAGAAGAGACTATGATTCTATGATTCTATGACTGACTCCCATCTTGTTACAATCTCCTTTTAGATAGCCATAGGGAGTGATGAGGTCTCCCCTGAGCCTCTATTCAGGCCAAACAGCCCCAGTTCCCTCAGTCTCTCCTTGTAAGATTTGCCCTGTAGACCCTTCACCAGCTTTGTTGCCCTTCTTTGGACATGCTCCAGCACCTCAATGTCTTCATTTTAGTCCGGGTCCCAAAACTGAACAAAGGATTCAAGGTGCAGTCTCACTAGTGCTGAGTACAGGGACACAATCACTTCCCTGGTCCTACTGGCCACAATATAATGGAAAGTGACTTAAATAAGGAAAAGCTATTAGGTGCCCTATATAGTTATTCAACAGGAATGGAATTTTCCAGTTGCAAGGAAAAAAAATGGTTGTCCCCAATTCTTAGTCTGATTTGATCATTTCACAAGGTCCAGCCCAGCATGGTGTGATCTAGCCGACAGTTTGGAACCTAATAGGGTGGTGTTTTAGCTTTTGTTTCTATTTTTCTATTCATATTTCATACTAGTTTTTTGTTTATCCCCAAAGGCATATTTTTCTTTGCAAACTCAGATAGAAAGCTTGTCAACACTACATGTCCAAGTGGAAAAGCAAATACTAAGATTTTTGACATGAGTTCCTTTATGCCAGTATCACAACAGTTCTAGATTTCTTCTGCTCTCTTTGGGTTGCTTTGTGCAGTTTGGACTAATTATTAGTTGGAGGAACAGAGTCATTTTGCTATTAAGTTGTGAGATTAATTCTCGCCTCAGAAAGATTGCTACTGCATTTTTACTAACTCACTAAACAAAGGTGTCAAACAATTGCAACTAAAATCTGCATGGTTCTGTGCATATTCCTGAATTCCCAACTGTAAGGTTAATTTACATCATGTATTTCAACTTGCCTTAGAAAATATCATGCTGCAATGTTAGCCCCTGGAGAGAGACTGAATCAAAGGCTGAATCAAAGTCCTCGTCACTAGCAAATGGAGATCTGCAATATGCAGTAGGTTAAGAACTGGTGGGACTTCTCTCTTGCATTCGTTGCATGATGAATTGAATTAATCTCCAGTATTTGAATTCTGGCAAAGATTTTGCTTTGCCTTTGGAAGATGTTTGAAGCAGCTATGTGTTCAAGGGTGGATGCGTTGTATCCATATATATGTAGACAGGCTGTAAATGACAAACAAAGTGAAACACTAGTGTAACAATTTGATCTTGATTCTAAGGGTATGTTGTCACTAGACAGTTAACTCAATGATGCTAACCTTTCTCATAAGTAACCTCAAATACTAGTTGCAGGAATTCATACTAGGAATATATCTGCTGTTATGCATGGAATATCTTGTGGCTGATATGTGTTAGCTTTAATATCAACTGATCACTTCACATTAAATGCTCTCCATTAAAATTAGCATTCCTGAAAGAGGATAAAGGAGAATGAATGAAGGAACAGTGATTTTGAGAAATACACACCTGTCAGTATTTGAGGAAAACTTTGGATGCAAGTACGAATATTTGACTTACAGTTCAGATTTTCAAGATTGCATTAACAGCTCCTGCATATTCCTATGTATTATTTTGACACTTGTACTGAGATCTTCAAAAGGCACTCACCTCTTCCATCAGTGTCTATGAAACACATTGTTCCAAATGTATCTCATAAATAAAGAATCATCTAAGTGCTGCTTACATCTGCAAGTCATTATATGCTTTTAGAGCTCTTTAGTTTAGAGGTAGCAACTTCTCATCTACATGAAAGTTCAGTGGGAGATGAGGTACCAGCTTTGTCCTGCTCCTCCAGTTTGAGGAACAGTGGAGGAGGTACTGTGATCAAGAACTTCCCCTCTTGCAATTCCTACCTAAATACCAGACAGACAAGGACATCCTTGAACTCCAGAAGCAGGAATATCTAGGCTGCTCCTCATCCAGAAAAAGGAGCAGATAGTGCTGGTATTCCCCTTCCTCCATGTTGACCAAATGAGCTCAGAGAGGTTTTAGGAGCATAAAATATCTAAAAGTCAGTATTGACGCTGCAGTCAAAGAAGGACAGCTAATTGTAGAAATAATCTAGTTTCCTTCTGTAACATTTTTGTTCCTAGTATTTGCCACTACAAGAGTATTTTTACAGAATTGTGTCCCAGATACGCTGGTCTTCAAACATTCTTCAAAAACTCCCAGAGGACTCACAGTGTTGGTTGCTTCTTACTAATGTGCTCTAAAAATCAAATTTTAATCAAGTTAAAATCTCTAACCCTGAAATGTGGCAAAAAGCCTCAGCAACAGGTGTACAGTGAGAACAAAAAATGACCCATGACCAACACAGAGCAAGAGGAGGAAGTGTGAGTTCAGAGGATTTGAATATGTATTCATGGAATTTTATTACTAATCCAGCTGTAAGTGAACAATAGTTAAATGTAGAGGACGTCAGGCTAAGAAATCTCTAATTACTAGAGTTCAATTAAGAAATATAAGGTGCCACTTGGGCATGAAGTAGACTAGATTTACTTCAGTCTTGGAGTGGTCTAGCCTTTGTGCAAGCCATATCTTATCAGCTTCTAAAATTAGGAGACTGAGTGGGAATCTCCATTTTCAGTGGAAAGTCTCTAGGCATCATTTTCGTGGAGTAAAGCTCAGAACTGTGAAGCAAAAATGTCCCAGAGTCTCATAAACTAAAGACAGCTTAGCTCAATATATAGCTTTTTCACTGCCTCACATTAGCACTACATGATCAGAAACTAGTGATAAAAGATACCGGCTACATGATCAGGGAGCACATTTTTATTCCAGTCAGTCTTGCTTCTTGTCATATCTCCCAGCTTCTACTAATGTCATGTTGAGAAACACCGTTTCCAGAGAGATTATTTCTGTGATTGATTGTTGTGTGGAAGATACCTGATAGTCCTTAGGTTGTGTTGGAAATATAACTGTTCTGTAAGGGCTGCTGCACTCCAGTGGTGAATGAAATGCTTCCTGTCTTATTAAAGGAATAATTATCCAAATATGGCAAGGAAGAGGCTGGACGATAACGACTTCTGGAGGTCTATAATAAGCTATATGACTATGATTCTGAGATTTGATTCATCTGAGTGACACTTCAAATTATAGTGACATGCGCAATGTGAATCTTTGCCTAAAATAGAAAGAAAATAAGAGAAACGCAAGAATCCCTTTCCAATACCCACATGTTCTCTTAGTACTTGTACTGGCTGATTTCATAAATGCAACTTCAAATAGCTTCCACAGATATATTTTCTATTAGTGACTCAATAGGAACAACAGTGAAAGGTCCCTGAAAATAACTCTGTGCACTGCATGAATTTTTGGATATGCTTGAGTAGAAACTTGCGTCATTTTATGTTACGAACTGTCATAAAGTGCACTCATAAACACAGTCAGTTTAGCTAAACTGAAAGTACCAGTTTACTATACAAATTTAGAAAAATGAAGGTTAAGGTTAAGAAAGTTAATGAAGTTAGCAAGTCGGCAAAATAAAAATATTTATGTAATATAATTAATGTTGTAGACCACTCATGTTTTGACTTCCTTCACATCCCTCATTAAGTCTGACTTCAGAGGAATGTTACTACATCTGTATAGAAGTTTACTGAGTGGTATCACTAAAAGTAAAGAATGCTTAGGGGTTTTGCCAGCATTAAGTTTTGATTCTTCAAATATGGTTCAGTTTTGCCCCTTCTAGCACATAAATGATTCTGTATTTAATTTGGATTTAGGTCTGATCTTTTATGATAACTTCACCTGAGATGTAATCATCTGTTTATCTAAAACTATGTTCTGGAAACCCAAATGAACAGACAAACAGTATCATACCAAGCCTTTCCATAATAAGCAGTAAGTATCAGCGGATGACTATTTGAAAGAACAATGAAAGAATGATGTGAACAGTGACATAGTTATGTCAGTACACTTAACAGATGGAGAAGAAACAATTAAAACCAAAACTACTTTAGCACATCCTGTAACCTATTTTGCTGTCTGTGCCTGGTCATGCAGAGCATTGGCCCATTGTAGTAGAGATCTAATATGTCTTCAAAATGCTGAACTGTGTTACTAATATGGTGTGAAAAGTGATATTTCCTGTCCTTCCTTTACTTCCCTTCCCCTCCCCTTGGATGATTTAAGTAAAAGTATTGCTAAGCAGAGTCTGGAAAATTAAAGTTTTTGGAGGAAGTATGCTGAAAACTGCAACAATATGCTTTTTCCAAGCTTAAATATTCACAAGAGCAGGTTTCTAACATATAGTTATTTCTGCACAACTTTTGGGATGGGGATGTACCATATTCTTAAAAAATAAACCTTCAAACAAACAAGTGAAACAGATTGCAGTATGGTAGATAATAACTCCAAATATGCATTGCAGCTACAGAAGAAGAGTGAGGAAAGGGAAAAAACATTTTATTTGTTGCCTCCGCTTTTTCTAAGATTTATTACTATCACAGTTGCAGGTTTGGCACTGATTTGATCCAAGTTCATTCTCCCTCTGCAACCAAATTCATGCTACTTCATTTCCATTTAATAATCTTCACCAATGAAATAGATAGTTTCTGTTGTACTGTAAATTATATTTTATCAAATCTCTTAATTTGGACAATCAGGATGAATAGTCTTTGGTCCAGTACTTTCTACCCTCTATTCTAGGTGATTATACCTCTGGGAGTTTGGGGGGATGAGACACATACAGAGAACTAATTCTTTTTGTATTCTCCTGCAAGTTAAGGAAAAATGTTTTGACCATTTTTCTTCCTTGAAACTTATATTTTCAGAAAAGCCAATTCATAGAAGTCTCAGCAACCAAATTTGCATCTATAGGACATACATATTTTGAAGAACATAACTGGAATCAAGGAGAATAAAGCCGTTTTTTTTTTTTATTTAACAAACTAAACACCTACCTCTTAAATTCAGTTGTCTCTAAGGTTTCCAAGAATCAGAGCAGAAAATCAGTAGCACACTGAGTTTGTTTCCTAGGTGACTAATTAACATTCAGCCTGAGAAGTAGCCTGGATTTGGAAGAGAGCTATTCTTTAGGAATTAAGACAATAAAGTACTGAGAAGAATCTCAAGAGAAAGCTGAGAAAGTATTGCTCCCAAGCAATAAAACCAAACGTGTGTTATGCTCCTCTTTGGAGTTGCAAGTGATGCCTCAAAGGACAAAACCTTTCCTCTCAAAGAAAAGCTTTGATCATGATTCTACAAGTTGTTGATTTATTCTTACTTCAAATTAAATTACTGATTTTGCACCTCTAACACGAGAAACTAAGTGTTATACAGCTATACCTTTAAGGGCCTAAAAATTCTTTTGTCTAAATCTACGCTAGAGTATTAAAACAAATCTTATGAAAAAGGTCTACAATGCATTTTGGTTTGATTGCAGTTAACATTTAGCCTTCTGATGTTTAAAAGAAATGTGGGAAAAAACACAGAAACCACTATAAAATGTAAGAATGAGCCTAGTTTCCCCTTCCAGGCCTTTCTCTTCACTTGGGAAAACAAGTAGAAATCTAACTTTTTGCATGTATCTCTCTGAGCATGCTGCAGTGCTAGTTTGATTCACCTGCTTCAAACTTCTCAGGCAAGGGCAATCATCCCATACATTTTGGGCTGGAATGAGCCATTTGGGCTTTAATGCCATAGTGCACACTTCTGAGATCCCTAATGCACATCCCCCAAAAAATGGGTGCATTTAACATGACATTTTTGTTCCGATGTTTTAAAGTGCATCCCTCGGATAACTCCAGTTACTGTGCTTCTGATTGCATCATGGAACAGTTATGGAGCAAGCCAAGTGGATCATTTTTGGATGACACTAAACTAGGATTGCATTTTTTGAAATTATTGGCAGACACTAAGTATATGGGACCAAATTAGAGCTAATCTGTAGTAATGTCCTTGAGAACATACAGTGTGGTCACTGGGTCCTCAGCTTCAGATTCTCTCCTGTTACACCATGAGACTTGTTAACACAAATTTGGCCACTGGGGGACTCCTGATGAGTTACAGCCTTACTTCCTTAAAAGTCCATAATTATACCATGATCCCTCCCTGGACACTCAAGAGCTTGATGTCTACTCAGAAGTCCTGGTAGGAGCCCCAGTGGTAGAGACTGGTTGTGGCACCACCCTTCTTTCCTGACAAACTGAACTGTGTGGAGGCAGTTCAGAGAAGACAGTGGTAGTGAGGAAAGGTGAGGATATAATACAATCTGTGAAGAAAGATTGAAATAAATGTGGTGTTGAGCTTAGAGCAAAGAAAAGCTAAACAGAGAGTCTTAAATGTGGAAAGGACACCGTTGAGAAGAACAGAATAACATTTTCTCTGCAAGCGTTTTGAATTAGATAAAAAGAATATGCCAATTTCCAGAATGGGAGATTTAGGTTAAACATAAGAATGACTTTATAATTGTAAGAATGGTGAAACTTTGGGGAAAATTTCTTGCAGATGTCATGAAACCTCAACCTAGAGTCTTTTTAAAGCAGACTAAAAGAATATCTAGCAGGTATAGTTAAGCGTATTTTGTGGAAAGGTGATCACACAGAAACACAAAATCACAGAATGCTAGGGGTTGGATAGGACCTCGAAAGATCGTCTAGTCCAATCCCCCTGCCAGAGCAGGATCACACAGAGTAGATCACACAGGAACATGTCCAGGTGGGTTTTGGATGTCTGCAGAGAAGGAGACCCCACAACCTCCCTGGACAGCCTGTGCCAGTGCTCTATCGTCTTCACTTCTCCTAATGTTTTTGTGGAACCTCCTGTTCTCCAGCTTGCATCATTATCTCTTGTCCTATCATTGGACATCAATGAAAAGAGCCTGGCTCCATCCTCCTGACACTCACCCTTGACATATTTATAAACACTAATGAGATCACTCCTCAGTCTTCTCCAGGCAAATGAGACCCAGCTCCTTCAGCCTTTCCTCATAAGGGAGATATTCCACTTCATCATCTTTGTGACGCTGCGCTGGACTCTCTCAAGCAGTTCTCTGTCCTTCTTAAGCTGAGAGGCCCAGAACTGAGCACAGTATTCCAGATGTGGCCTCACCAGGGCAGAGTAGAGGGAGAGTAAAATCTCTCTCAACCTACTAGCTGCTCCCCTTCTAATACAGCCCAGGATGCCATTGGCGTTCTTGGCCACGAGGGCACATTGCTGGCTCATGGTCATCCTGCTGTCCACTAGACAGCACAGCCTTCAGCCACTCTTCCCAGTTTAGTGTCATCAGCAAACTTGCTGACAGTGCTCTCTAATCCTTCATCCAGGTCGTTGATGAATATATTGAATAGTACTAGTCCCAGTACTGACCCCTGAGGGACTCCACTAGATACAGGATTCCAGCTGGACTCTGTCCCACTGACCACAACTCTCTGACTTCTTTCCTTCAATCAGTTCATAATCCACATCACCATCCAATCATCCAGACCAGCCTTCCTCAGTTTAGCTACAAGAACGCTGTGGAAGACAGTGTCAAATGCTATACAGCAATCAAGATAAACCATGTCCATTGCATTGCCATCATCTATCCACCGGGTTATGTCCTCATAAAAGGCTATCAGGTCGGTCAAGCATGACTTCCCGTTGGTAAAACCATGTTGACTGCTCCTAATGACCTTCTTATCCTTGATATGCCTTGAGACAGCGCCAAGGATAAGTTGTTCCATCACCTTTCCAGAGATGGAGGTGAGGCTGACTGGTCTGTAGTTACCCGGGTCCTCCTTCTCGCCCTTTCTGAAGACTGGAGTGACAAGATAACCTGTCTTGTCTGACCTAAGTTCATTTTTTTAACTGTGAGTAACTTTGTACCCACTGAGATTTCTAAGGTCATATAGAATTAGAAAATGGATATTGAGTGGATAAAATGTTGCCATTAGTGTGATAAATCTCTAGGAATTTCTTTTTTTTATGATGAGTCAGTAGGAGGCTTATATATTCATGAGAGGAAGAAGGGCTCTTTGATTCAGTAAGAGTTTAATGTGTGAGAATGCTCAAAACCTGCTGAAACTGGTGAGTCCTGAAAACGGGGATTGAACAGTGAGGGACAGGTATTACTGCTCACATTGCATTATGGGGAACTGAGAAGCTAAAGGCAAAGTGCCCAGTGACCCAAAGGAATACATGGCAGGGGAAGAACATGGACTTGGTTTTGGTGTGTTCATTCTGCCAAATTGTCCTACATTTCCACTTTACAGATTTAATTTTTTCTGATGCTTTCCTATTATATAACTGCACTTTATGCATCCAAGACATGCAGTTAATAACTCCTAAACAATCTCTACATGAACATTGCTGGATATTTATTTATTTATAGTGGTTTTGGTCCCCTGTAGTGGCAGAAACAACGCTAGTGCATACAGGAGAGGATATGCCAAGTAGGAGGCGGTGGAAACAGGAAACGAGGCTGCATTTATGACTGAGCTAAGCACTCTAAATTATTTAATTCAATATATGACCTGAATTCCTTTATCATGCTATTCATGACTATGTGCCATGTTGGCTGTGACTGGAGTCTGAATCTTCTCAGTTAAAATATGAATTTTTGTGACTTAAGATACAAAGCCTAAAACCAACATCTAAGGACAAGCAATTTCCATGGATCAGAGGCAGAATGCATAACTGATATGTAACTGGAACTGAACAAATGATGGATCTTTCAGCGACTCAACTGGAAAAGCAGAAGAAAGCTATATTACTATTATTAGAATGGAACTTCCTCTAAAATTTAATATTACGTGAAAATGAAGAATTTATTTTTCTAATCTGAAACAGAATATTTTTTTTATTTTAATGATGTTTTTTCTAAATGCAACACGGGTTAATTATATTGTACTCTTTTAAATTGAAGGAGTAAGTTTAATTGTGATAACATAAGAATGACAAAACCTAAACTGAAACAGATGTCCAACAATTTTTTTTCAGGTAAAAATAATTTCTCATCTAATTTTAAATTAGAAATAGATGATATGCCTGACTAGTAGTATTTTTTCCCCTATGAAATAGTATTAAAAAAACTACTACAGTTCTAAGAATTACACACTGAAAAATACTCTGTTTTTCTTATTATACTATACAGTCATTCAAAACATCATATTTAACAGATAATTGCATATTTATCATTGCCTAAAATGCCTAGTCATCTGCTTATTTCATTCTTTAATCTATCTAGTTTTTAATGTTATAAATTCATTTATTTATTGCCTGCTTATTTATAGAATCAATCATAGAATCATAGAATCATCATAGAATCATCATAGAATCATAGAATCATCATAGAATCATAGAACAGTTTTGCTTGGAAGAGACTTTCAAGATCATCAAGTCCAACCTTTGTCCTAGCCCTATCAACACCACTAAACCATGTCCCTCAGCAACACCTACCCGGCTCTTAAACACTTATAGCGATGGCGACTCAACCACCTCCCTGGGCAGCCCGTTCCAGTGCCTGACAACCCTCTCAGTAAAGAAAGAAATTCTTCCTAATATCCAACCTGATCCTCCCTTGGCACTGCTTGAGGCCATTTCCCCTTGTCCTATCACTCGTCACTAGGGAGAACAACCTGAAAAAACAGGATAATACGGCCAAAGTCAGATTGTCTCCAGTCCTTACAGAAGACCGTTATACCATTCTGTGTAGAAGACATCACACACAGCTTTAGCTTACCTGAAGACTGAGGAACATACTGTTTACTCAAAGATGATCACAGGAATAGGAAGTGAGCCAACACATTGTGGACTTTTCTCATAGAGTGCATACAGCAAGAACTAAAAACAAACTCAAGGAAAGTGTTTTTGGTAACTGTATTTTCTCTCTGTGTGTTCTGTGACTTGTACTCAGTGGTTGTTTCTATCTGTGCGGTGATATGATTCTCTTCTTTCTGTGGCTGAGACTCATTACCACAATTACTTCCATGTAGACTTTCTTTTTCTATTTTTACCCAATGGTAACTATCAGTTTGGGTATCCAAACTGAGAAACTACAAGGAGTGAAGAACTGCACCAAAGACCCAAGTTTCTAAAAATAGAACCTTTCAGTATGGAAATAAGGAGGCACGGCAAGCAGAGATTAGTCTGCTGTGTCTGGAGTACCTTGTTTAGCAATTAAATACTTTGGTTACTGGCTACTGGGTCAAGGATTGAGATTTGTGATGTAGCTCCACTAATGGTCGTTTAATATCAAACAATATGTTTAACCTTAATCATATCTCAAAAGATCTGTAAGTATTAATACAGAACAATTTAGCTAGAGAATTCATGCACAAGATCAGCTGCCCTCTTTTTACAGTTATTCTTTTCTCAATAGCAGTTTTCCCTGATTTCTTACAGATCTCAATGAACTTTGCAGTGCTGGCTACTAAAGAAGACAGCATACATTTTAGTTGCTTGTATATTCAAAATAAGACTTGATGACCTTAAAGGCCTTTTCCAACCTAAATGATTCTGTGATTCTATGAAAGAGCTCAAATGCAGATCGAGCAAAACAGAAATATACATATTTATTCCAGAAATAATTGGATAATAAACTCCAAAAATATGTGCCATTCAGGAAACACAGGGAAATTACAAATGTTACAGAAATTGGAGCTATTACAGGGTTTTATTAAACCTGTTAAAATTGTTGGCCCTTAACAAGAGACGATGGAAGAATGTGCAGCCACATTACAGGAAAATTTAGTGTCTGTAGTAAAATTGTTCATCTGTTTGTGTATATGGATTGCAAACACAAAGATGATGAAAAGCCTTTAAAATTTTTATTGTAAAGCAAGAAGGTAGGAGAAAACAAAACATTTTTTTTAATCAGGTATTAGAATAGTCTTTAAAGTAAAGCAGTGAAATATGCTGAATTCTGCCTGTGTGACTTGTAAAGATATATTTAGAGTTACCCAATAATTTGTCCTGAGGCTCCAGTGCAGACCACTGATGTCCGGGCAGTGACGTCTCATAGAATTATAGAGTGTTCGAGATTGGAAGGAACCTCTAGAGATCATGTAGTCCAACCTCCCCTGCAAGGCAGTATCCCCTAGGGCAGCCACACAGGAACGCATCCAGTCAGGTTTTGAAAGTCTGCAGGGAAGGAGACTCCACAACCTGTATGGACAGACTGTTCCAGTGCTCTCAGAGCTCTGAATCCTAGAAGGAAATGAGCAACAGAAACATCAAGTGCACATGTGTAGGAGCTAGGGCTTGTGGCCATGTTGTCCTTCAGGCACCGGGTGGGCCACCTGGCACCAGTCGACTCTGGGTGTGAATATCAACCTTCTTAGATGACACAAAGAATGAATGGTTACCATCTCTGCAGGGCCACCTATGCCAGGCTCTTACTGATCACTTCAGTGGTCTTGAGAATGTCACACATGGTGCTAAATTCATAATTAAGCACCAAATTCCAGGTAACTGTGAGCACAGTTGTCTAAGAAGAGTGGCTGATGTTATCAGATGGGACCAGGCAAGTGGGAGAAAAATGCTTATGCCAGAGCTCAGGTCTGCCACTAATCACAATTCTTTCTTACGATCATCAAGAGACTCTTGGCATGAAAACCAATAAACATAAGAAAATGCCCTACCTTTTCATCTTCACATACATATATATGTATATATAAATTCATATGTATTTACACGTATACAGAACTATACTTATTGATATATATAACTCATCTACCTTTTGAGGGATTTCATCCATCATGTGCAGGACCCAGCCTAGCAAAGCAAAAGTTACCCTGTCAGAGGCATGCAGCTTGCGTTGTTCCCACTGGGTAGGTTATCACATAAATGCAAATATATCTTCCTCCAGTGCCAAGGTGGTGAGTAGCCCTGGGTGAGGTTCTCATGCTGTTTCTCATTGACTGAATCTTTATAGACTTCTCTTACCTGGCTTATTGGAGTGAAGAATCAGTCATCATGAACAGTTTTTTTCGGGGCACATGAATATAAAAAGTCCTGCTGAGAGGGACAGCTTATATTTCAAAAACTGATGTTTAGTGCTAAAGAATCAATTTAACACAAGAAAACTTCTTAAAAGTCTATCCACTCTGCATAAAATAAATCTATAATTCCATGTGGAAGTACAAGAGAAAGAAGGAAGTATCTGTCCAGTCACCTTCTGTAAACATTTTCTTCCCTAAAGGGTCCTTCCGTGTGTAAATTAAACCCCTGTACATGGGAGTGGTTGACTTAAGCAGAGTTTTTTGTTTTAAAACCTGACTTGTTTTTTATGTGTATATCCCCGGGTCTTGTATTTTAGTTTATTTTATATTAAGATGTATATAATATTTATTTAATTTATTATGAAAATAGCCAAGGAACCTATGGATCTCTTGGGGAAAGTCTGAAACTTTGAATGGAAAACTAAAGAAAGCAGTACTGACAAGTCTTGAAGGAACATCAAAACCCCTTATATAGTAAGTAAAGAAACAATTGTGTAAAAAATTTACATATAAATTTTTATATCTTTTTTTAAGGAAATACTTTGTAAACCTCTAAAGATCTGCACACATAGATTTTTTTATATTTACTTAACTTGTGTGATTTCATTTTTGTATATCAATATATTTTGTTCCTGTCTTCAAAAAGCTGCTAATTTGTCCAAGGGAAAATACAGATGTCTTGTGGCATCAGATATCTGCTTGCCCTTGATTTTCAGTTCTTTGGATAGCATAAGCAATTAAGGTCAGTTTCATTGCTGCTAGAAACTTTTCATTGGTGTCACCCTGTGTAGCATCACTGACTTAAGCTAGGTTTGCCTATTTGTTCTGCCAGAGAATCTGGTCAAATAGTTCCCAAATGAGGGGCTAAGAAAGCCATACTAAAATCGAGAATTACACTAAAACGACAATCCAGATGTAAAATCACTGTATAGTGAAATTTAGACTTTAGTGTTAAGATCAAGGTTTTTCAAAATTTCTATCCTCAATGCTAGGAAATTACAAGAGCAACTCAGGATATGCTTGCTATATCCAAAATTTAAAGAAAATTACTATTTTGTATTAAATTTCTGTTTATGTTGAAATCCGAATTTGAAAAGAAAGTAGAACTGAAATCAAAGCAGTGGAAGAAAATTCACATCTGGCCACTTAAATTTCAACACCTGTGTCTCAACGTTTTGAAGATTGCAACTTCGGGTTGTCTTGGGGTAAACTCCAGCATATCACGCAAAATCACAGAAGGTTAGGTGTTGGATGGGACCTCGAAAGATCATCTAGTCCAATCCCCCTGCCAGAGCAGGATCACATAGAGTAGGTCACATAGGAACGTGTCCAGGTGGGTTTTGGATGTCTCCAGAGAAGGAGACTCCACATCCTCCCTGGGCAGCCTGCCCCCCCCCAGCCTCTCTGGGCAGCCTGTGCCAGTGCTCTTGTCATCGTCATATTTCCTAATGTTTTTGAGGAACCTCCTATTCTCCAACTTGCATCATTATCTCTTGTCCTATCATCGGACATCAATAAAAAGAGCCTGGCTTCATCCTCCTGACTCTCACCCTTTACATATTTATAAACATTAATGAAGTCACCCCTCAGCCTCCTCCAAGCTAAAGAGACCAAACTTTTTCAGCCTTTCCTTCTAAGGGAAATGTTCCACCTAGTCATCTTTGTGCTGGACTCTTTCAAGTAGTTCCCTGTCCTTCTTAAACTGAGGAGCCCAAAACCATACACATTATTCCAGATGTGGCCTCACTAGGGCAGAGTAGAGGAGAAGGTGAATCTCTCTCAGTTTACTAGCCACATCCCTTCTAATATGTCTCTATGTTTTTTAGTGTCTAGGCTCTTGGCAAGCTTTGTTTGTTTGGTGACTGACATCCTAGTATAATACTGCAAAACACCAGGGAACTATAATCTTTGCATATATTCCTTTAAGGTTCAGATTCTCCTTAGGCTTTGAAGAGAAAGCAGCATGCGTTGTGGGATGAAGCTGGGTCCTTCATTTATCTTCACACAAAGATTGGATACATTTTTATTTTCTACACTTAACTGAGTCTAAAGATTGACTTTAAAGACATAAATAAGACAGGAAAAG
>NW_009706349.1:0-6629 GCF_000703405.1 Apaloderma vittatum | reverse complement strand
GAAAGAGTGGGTGATGCCTGAGCTCTGCCCCATCTCTCTTCCCCTTGTCCCAGTTGCTGAGAGAGTTGAAGTCATGTAGCACAGGAATAGTCAGAACATGTATCAAGCAAGGGTTGGTCTAGGTCACATCCAAAGGTTCCTTCCATTCCTTTTTTTTTTCCCTATAATTATAATGACTGTAACTTCTCTAAATTTCAAGTGCACAGGAAGTTGCACACTTGAGCTGGAGTATTCTGGTTTATGTGTTTCTGCTGGACCTGACTTGCTACAACAATGAAAAACATGGTTTTTCTAATGGTCTGCAGAAGTAAGGCTAAGACTTTGCCTTGAGCAGCCACCTTCTTAAGATGATCTGACCATAAATATCATCCTCACATCCTTAGGTTGACAGGAAGAATGACCTCCATCTGGATATTACTCTGAGCACCAGGATCTAACTTCAAAGTTGGATCTGACTTCAAACCTGGCCCTCCTGTGTGAGGGATTTTGGTCTGGAAGACCTCCAAGATTTCCTTCTGGACTAGTTATTCTAAAATTCTCCAGTATGGTTAGAGCTGTGATTTTAAGTTGCTAAGGCACCCTAGCAACTTAAAGGCCCCCTGGAGTGTAAAAAGGAGGTAAGAAAGGCAAACGTGCTGGCTTAAACCTACCAGTCAAAGAAATGCACCTCCAGTGGAAGCCTCTTAGGGTCTGCATCCTGGAACTAGTAACAAAGAGGACATTTAGTTAGCAGTCACTAACTGTAAAAAGAAAAATAGTTAATGGTTCATATCTGCTAGTTCCCAGACTGGCAAAGTGAAGGTTTTTGTGTTTGTAATGATCAGCACTCCCAAGCTGTTCATGGGTAAGTGCCTTTTCCTTAGACATTTCTGCCCATCCTCCTCAGTCACTTGTCACTTTTTAGTCCTGTCACTTCTGTGTTTTCTTACAGAGGATTATGGAAATTCATGTCAATTAAAGCTATTTTTGTTGGAAATGAACCATTATTTAGAATACACCCAAACTGCTAATTATGAGGTTATTTTCATATCAGTTGTTTACTAGCTGTATCATTTGACCTCTAGCAAAGAAAGCTTCTCCAAGAGCTGTCAATTTAAAATAGTTTAGCTAAGATATGTAGTATGTGGTCTTCATCTTTGGAGGTTAAGTTCAACTGTGTGTGACTTGTGGCCAATTGTTACTTTAGTCTGTGAATTTGAGTGGGTTATGGAGTAGAGCTTTATTTCATGATACTACTTATAAAATAAAGTGAAAATTAAAAGCTGAACCCCAAAACTCAGGCTTAATGCTAGCCTTGCAAAAAGCAAACAGTAAAACTGACAGCACATAACCCAGTAGAAACTGACATCATAGAACTAGTGTTAGGTTTTTATTTTTACATTACCATTATCATCTGATTTTAGAGCAAAATGGTAATAAACATCACAAAGAGAATCTCCAGCAAACAGCAGGGAAGAATGTTAAATTGTTAACAATTTTTAATCAATCTGTCAGAGGGGCAAGACTGGTCTGGGACTGTTAGAATTCAAAATTTTACTGAAAAATTTATTGCTGGATTTTTTTCTCTAGAGAATAGGAGAAATAGAAGTAACTTAGATATGTTGCATGTAAAACAATCCTGACATCAGATCATAATTTTAGGAAGCATCATCTTGAAGGTGATCCATTGCCAATGGTAAGCCTGCGTTACTCTTAAGCACCTCTCCTCATTACGGTTAACAGTTTGTTTTTGGGAAGTTAGCCATGGTCTTTGTTAAACTACTCAGATTCAAGCACTTCTTTCACATGATGACAGCCTTCTGTACAAAGTGACTGAATTTTTGCCCACCCATTCTTCTAAGCATTTTGTTTTCCACCTGCTCCCAGTGTTGATTCATATATTATTTCTTAGCTGTTTTCCTGTTTTCTTCATTCCTCATTTGTTATCCTAATTGTTTCTGTCACTCAGTCAAGTCTATATCATATTTTCATGGTACACAAGAGATTCAGGTATAGGTAGACCTTTTATTTATAAGGACAGAAACGAACCTAAGCAAAAATCAAACACCTCTTCCACTTGAAGAAGAGTCAGACAAGATTAAGCACAGTTTCCATGTGCTAAGATAAGTATTTATAGTGAAGATGAGGAAGACAGACAGGATTTCATTATTAACGCATTCTCTTTGTACCATGCAGATATAGCAAAATGACCATCTTTGCTTAGCAGAGAGCTGCCTTAATAGGAAAGGAGCCTGTCTTAGGACATTTTAGCCGCTTGTCAGTTGCTTTCCATCTTTCACATGGAATACTATTTAGGGAGGAAAGTGCTCAGGAACTGGCCAAAGGGTGTGAGAAAAAACATGCCTCATCTGTTCCAGCGCTTCTGGTTGCTTTAACATCACTGTGGAGCAAATAAAGATGAAGAGAATTGACCCCCAGAGTTTGACACTTGAGCAGCACTGAGCTGCAATGAAGGGTTTTCTTTGACACATCAGGCAACGCAGCGCCCCAAAACTCAAACAGTGTTGGCTTAGTTGACCACTGACTCACTAATATAATGTGTGGCTTTTTCTGAGACATAGGCCTTCATGTAAACAGAAAACTTCAATTCTACATAGATAAGCCTTCTGGAGAACCTTAGAAAGAATTGCTTTAATGCAAGCTCCTTTCTTCTTATCTCCTCCCTTGGATTATAGTCAAGCCTATTGTTTGGCTGTGTGAACAGTCATTAGCTGAAGCTTTTTCTTTGTTCTCCTACATCTGACAATCAGCTTTTTGAACATAACGGGCAAATTCTCAGGATGGCACTGTAACAAACAAAAGTGCCAAATGTGAAGTTCCTCTAATGATTCACACCTCTAATGTTGAATGCATGGGGCTTACACTTTGCATTTTCTTCGCACAACTTAGCAATGGCAGAAGCAGAAATAACAATCTTCTTTTATTCTGATTGACACGTGTTAAATTAGAGCACAAAATACATCAGGGCAACCACATTGTGATACTTTTCTCTCTTATTCTTTTATTTTAGCCTTTGGCATATATTTGGTCCCTATTAAACACCATTTTATCTTTAGAATTCAGGAGCATGAGAGAGACTCAGCATAAAAATTCGAAGTCTAATTAATTACAAGTGAGTAAGAAACATATCTTATTACAATCTTTTTGAGTTGTTTCTGTGTTTTTTTAATTTTTTTTTTTAGATCTTCTGCCATTTTGCCTTAAAAGTAAGATTCTGGGTAAAACTGGAAGTGTTTAAAATGTGAGGCTTCTCAGATGAGTGCGAGGCTTCATTTACCTAGCTTTGCTCTGCAGCTGCATGGACATAGCTGTTTTGAACAACAGGAATGTGCCAGCCTCATGTTGTTTGAAGGAGATGGCTCCTGAAAGGGTAAGTCATGAGAAAAGCAGTTTCCCACCTTGCTTCCCCTTGCCACTCCCCACTACATAGCATTATGAAGTTCCTTTGCTTTTATGAGTATTTTCAGGTTGAGAGAACAGTGTGCTGTTAGGCTGTTGACTAGCCGAAGGCAATGCAAGAAGTGTCTGAGGTAAGAAGTGCACTATCAATCTGTCAGTGTGTGGCACGTGAGAAGGACAAAATTCTAAGAAAGAAACACTTTAGAAGACATCTACAAGCCCTTTAGTAAAATTATTGGTGGAACTTGCAACCATCCATACTGCAGAGGCTGTCAGATGGTGATGACTTTATGCCTGTGGTGGGGGTGGCGCATGAGCTGGATGGATGTAAGGATGAAGTCACTTTGTCTTTTCCATACAGATAAATAAAAGATATAGAGATCCTTTACTGGCAAGGTAGACCTCAGATGAAAAACTTTGGGTTCAAAGCCACTGCTTTTGTGTTTCAGTGTAACGAATGTTAGACACCATATGCAAAAAAGATGCACCGAAAGGTAACCCGTGAACTGGAGAATACCACTGGAATTACATTAAACATTTAGAAACCTTTAGATTGCTGCATTTTATTTCCAATTGTGAAACATCTGTCTAGGTCCTTGGACTTTGTACACAAGTTTACAGGTACAGATACAAAACACTGAGTTTTCCATTTTTTATGTGTTTTCAGCCATATTAACTGTTGTGATTTTCTTTTCTTGCCCACTATTTTTTCTTTCAGTGACCTGTATGAAGGATAGCATTATTCTAATTTTCTGTAATATACATAAGAACCTGTCTTATTAAAATACTCCAAACATTTCCAAATGCAGAAAAAATACAGACTGTTAGCCTTGAAGACTCAAAAACATAGACAAAAAAGTCACAAGCACATATGACAATGACATCATGAATATGTGTTTGACTAATAAAATATATTATCTCTTCTAGCAATCTCTCCATCTCCTTTAAAATCAACAACGTATTTCAGGTGTGGTTGTAATTTTTAAATACTTGATTTGATTATGGTGGCTCTCATTGTCAAGAATGGGCTGTGTTTATAATGTTATATGATTTTTATAATCCTTTCCCAAAAGCATTCATTTAGTTATACTTAAGACCACGAGTCTGACTTCAGTCTATTTCCATGTTAAATATCCAAGGCTGAGGTTTCTACTTTGGTATTATGAGTGGACTAGAATTTTATTTTTATAGCAACTTAATTAAATAAATTCTACATTCATTCAGAAATTACAGGTGTCAGCAGTACTGGTGGGTGAAGCATTACAGCAACACAACGGTTTTTAATGTTTCCATGCGCACAAAACAGTAACACTCCTCACAATACACAGTTTCAAAGTTCAAATGTTTTTTCTCTTGTTACTAAATTCTAATAAACTATTTTGTACTTTCTTAAATTTTATCTGGATGCTCAGTAAATCTTTGTTGAGACTGAAAGCCTGATACTTTTTCAAACGACATAAATACATGGTGCATATTAACAAATTCTCAAAATGAACAGTGTAATAGCAACTAAACACCAACCACAGTATTCTGAAACTTAAAGGGTGGCTACAGAGAGGATGGGGACAAGACAAGGAGCAACGGATACAAGTTGAACTGGGAAAGGTTTCAGAAGAAAGAGATTTTTTTACAGTATGAACAATATTCATTGGAACAAACTCTTCTGGGATGCGGTAGAGTTCCCATTGCTGGAGGTTGTTGAGATGCACAGGACAGGGTGCTAGATATCTCATTTTGGCTCCCTTTCCCATGACAGGTTGGACCAGATGGTCTTTCAAGATTTCTTTGAACTTGTGGTATTCTATGATTCTATGATTCATTCAAAGCTTACTTTGGGTTTTACATTGAATATTTAAATTCTGTACAAGGCCACATTGTACCTTGCCAATGATATAAGCAACAGCTGAGAGGGTTCAGTCTGGCTGCAGAGATTTCAATACTCTTTAGAAACAAGGTCCAAAGATCCTTCCTCTCTCAACAGAGAGCAGAGCAAAATGAAGAAAACTATGTAATTTAAAATAATACCTGTCTTACAGATAAATACCAAGGACTTTCTTGACCTCTATATGAATAAACAAGACAGAGAAGGTGTCAAGTCTATGTTCACATTATACCTGAGATAGCTAGCCTCCAAAGCAATTTAAACACCTAGCATACTCTGGATAGCTGGCATCTCATGTCCATATTGACCTTATTGGCAATCAATGCTCAGTTTGAGTTTCAAAAGAATATAGATCCCAACTATCTTTTCAGCCCTCACCATTGGTCTTTTCCAGCCAGAAGGCATGCCAGACTGTCTTGTCCACCATGAGTTAGTCACAGGGCAATAGTATACACACAGAGAGTTTAAGTGGAGGTTGTCAGGCCAGACAAAAAGTAAAAACAGTTTGGGTATTTTGCAAATTGGGAAAGTCTTTGTGTGGATCAATGGTGCTCCTGGAAGTAGATAAAGTGGATGATGAACTTGGCCTTGATCTTGGTAGTTTTGTAACACAGAGATGCAGAAGTAGGGAGTAAACTAAGGTTGAACTCTGAGGACTTTCTGTTTTTACCTGGAGGAGTAAGGGAGGTAAGGAAGACAGGAAAGACAGCTTTTCAAAGGTAAGGTAGGATTTCTCTTCAAACAAAACCAATTTTAGAGAGCAGAAGTGCATTGTTAAAACTATTATCTTGAGCATCTAAAATAAAAGTTAGATATTTCTAACTAGTGAGTATATATTTTATTATATTTATTATAAATTTGTTATACATTATTATATTTATTAGGTAGGAAATCAAGAAAGAGATCCAGGAGACCTGCATGGTTAACCAGAGAACTGCTGGGCAAACTCAAGAAGAGAGTATATAAATCATGGAAGGAGGGGCTGGTCACTTGGGTGGAGTATAGGACTAGCTGTCAGAGAATGTAGGGAGGCAATTAGAAAAGCTAAGGCCTCTTTGGAATTAAAACTTGCGAGGGAGGACAAGGACAGCAGAAAGGGCTTCTTCAAATATATTGCTGACAAAACTAATACTAGAGGTGATGTAGGCCCTCTGGTGAATGAGCTGGGTGCCCTGGAGACCGAGGACAGAAAGAAGGCAGAGTTATTGAATGCCTTCTTTGCCTCTCTCTACACTGTTGGAGACTGTCCTCAGGTGCCTCAGTCCCCTGAGGCCTCACAGGAAGTCAGGGTAAAGGAGTAGTTTGCCCTGGTTAAGCAGGACTGGGTTAGGGATCAATTAGAACACTT
>NW_009706348.1:91803-96272 GCF_000703405.1 Apaloderma vittatum | reverse complement strand
TCAGCGAACTTGCTGAGGGTGCTCTCTGTCCTCTCATCCTCCGTCTGACTCACTATTGACACGGCTACTGAGGTGGGAAGTGAAAACATAAGTAGGAAGAAAAGAGGACAGAAAAAAAGTAGTTAGAAAGGTGGAATTACGACGTATAGTTATAAAATAGCTGTTCCAGCTCACCACTGGCTACACCACTGTTATAAAAAGTGAACTTGCACTACAACACAATCTAGCTTTGGGAACTAACACCTGTATAAAATAATGCTGCAGAAAATAAATATGAAGTAGAAGTCCAGGACAGGAAATCATCTTGGTGCTTCACTCTGCCGAGACCTGGGGATTCACTTTCTCCTAGTTAGGTGTGACTCCGAGTGCATTACTGCATTGCAGGAAACTCTTTCTGACCTAACTAAGTGAAAGTAGTATTTATAGATTTACTTTAGTACTTGCTCCTACTGAAAATAGGAGCAAAAGGAAGTTTTGAGAATGAATACATTTAATTTCAAGGACTTATGTGTGCATAAATTTATTGAGGCTAGAAGTGCCACTGTATGCACTGAATGGATAATGCACGGGCTCTACTACTAGAATCTGCTTATTAATATTTAGATGAGAAATCTGTTACTTTGTATCTAAGATGCTGTTATTAATACAGTCAGATCCAGTGTTTTAGTCTGTAGTCAGTGGAATGCAACACTACTTCTACTTAATTAAAAAACCTTTTCATTATAGGAATCTATTAGCAAAAACTTACATTGATTTTGAAGGATAAAAATATACTGAATTTAAGCTAGATTTGCAAAATGGAGACTGTATCATCCTATATCTGGATGTAATACATGTCAAAACAATTTCCCATTATGGCTGCAATACAGTACTTTGTATTTTGGGCTGAATGGCATCCATCATTTGGCTTTGCTTTTATTTTGTTGAATATAATCTTCAAGAGAATAAATGCAGATTCACTAAGCAACCTGATGGACATCTTAAACCACTTTCAGGGTGGGTGACGCATTACCCAGAGACATGAATTCTGTGGGTGATTCTCTCTTTGTTCACGTTGACTGTGCGAGCCTGAACTTCCACAACTGACTGAAGGTTGAAGACGGGACGCACTGAAGCACGTTTCCATGCATTGTGAGATAGTTACGGGAAATCAGCCTATCAAATTATCTTTTTTGTCTAATTTCTATCATTAAATGTCATTTAACAACACATTTAGGACTCATCAACTGACCACACGTTAGATGTCACTAAACTTATCATTAGGACAATATAGGTGGACATCACAGAGTGCTTTAAAGAGTTACTTGCACAGGTTGCTGTCACACTGATTAGACTGAAGACGATTGGAGGTGGATACCTGAAACATGATTTATCTCTGAAGACAAGTAGCAGATGATAAAAATTAAAAGTATCTCTGGTGGGTCATACTCAGGCTGGAGTCAGGTACTGAAATGATGAGCCAGAATCGTAAAATGTAAAGTGGCTTTATTTCTATTTCTCAGGTATTGAATTAGAAAAATTAGGGTAATGTTGCTGAGTTTCCTTGTAAAGTCCTCTGAGACTACTAGAAAAGGGCAGTATGGTACATGCATTTTGTGGTGGTGTCTGTTTATTCACAACCTGAAATTTATCCTGGCGTGGGGGACCTCTGTCTCGGTTCCATCGTCCTTGCCCCCAGTTTCACTGCAAGTGGCAGTAAAAAGCAGAAGCACTCTCTGTGGGGCTGCCTTCTCCTGAGGCAGATGTCCTCTTTGATTCATTAGCTGATGTATTACAGTTTATTATATCTGTAAAATATAAAGGGCAATATATCTAAAAAGAATCTAAAAATTCCAACAGCCTTAAGTTTATTAACAATAGTAACTCTGGACTATAAATCATTGTTTACATGAATCTGTTAAAAGGCCTCAATTTCTGGAGCTATTCTCTAAAAATTTGTGTTAGGTCTTTCAGATTTAGCTTATAGGGCTTTAGGAAGGCAAACCTTAACTAGATGAAATTATAAAGTTAACTGTGAGGTATGAGCTCAACCCCTCTGCATTTTATTATTAGTTGGAGGTTGTGGCCAAGTACACAGGACAGAGATACTCACATCTGTAACGAATCACTATTTTTCTCTAAGAGAAGCTCAAACACATATTAGTACAGCCTATTTATCTGAATGAACCAAGGCTGCAAATAATTAAGGAACCGACTCTGGGAATGCTTACACCATCATAGAAGCTGATTTTCATTCAAGTTGTATCAGAAGAAACCCCAATAACCTCGCTCAACTCGTCTTACACACAACTGCCGTTCATCAGGCTGCGAATGAACCCGTTATTTGTACATATTTCGTCTTTCCTACTGAAGGATTCAGCAAAATTTCATCTTGTCCTATGTCTTGCTCAGTATGGTGGGTGTGCTGGTGTGAAAGAGCAGACCTTTCTTTTTCTCCTTGTGGTCTTGTAGGCTTTTCTTCGGGACTGATGGGTATCGGGGAGGTGGCTACAGCTGAACTTAGGAGTTGGTGGTTGTAGCAGCAGCTCAAAGAGGTGATGAGGTTTGTCTCGCCTCTCCCTGTGTTCTCTGTATTTGCAGAGTCCTCAGGACTGACTTTCTGCACTTTTTTGACAGGCTGGTTTTGAGGAGAATTCTAATTTTGGTGTAGGAGCCGATAGGGGACCTAATTCCCAAGGGAAGGGAGGGCAACTGTTCTGCTGGTACCTGTACAAACCAGCGTAAACAATTTCCTTTGCTCAAAAACTCTGCAAGGGTATACAAAATACAGAGGGGAAGGAAACAGTTAAACCCCTGGACACATCTAGTCCAGCCCACCCAAAGGAGGACTGTCACCAGTGCTAGAGCAGATGGCCAGCCATGGCTTTGTCCAGCTCAGGCTTTGGAAGCTCCACGGAGGAATTTTTCAGAGCCTCTCCTGCTTAACTGCTGCAGGGCTCCTCTGTCCTCCCATGAAGAAGGTTTTCCTAACATCCTACTCGGTCCTTCCAAACTGCAATTTCTGGCAGTTGCCCAAAATTATCTGACACTACCAAGAAGAATTTGGATCCATCATCCTCCTAATTGCTCTTCAAGTATTTGTGGGCAGCAGGCTGTAATTATTTGATCCCTTTAGCTTCCCAAAACTAAGCTGATTTATTTGAATATTAATGCCAGCAGACATTCAGTTATGTTTGTAGTTCATTCACATCTGAGATATCCAGTGTTGATGACTGGAATGTGTTCAAATCTTTGATTTTTACTTCCATCCAGTACATTAGAAATAATTTGTTTCCATATCCCTCTTCCATGTGGTGTTGTACCTTTGCTCCCATGCTCAAAATCTCAGTTCTTCTCATTGTTCAGTGAAAATTATTCTCCTGGTTTAGAACCATGTTTAGGTTTTTCATCTCTGTTTCATCCTGCAAAAATTATCTTTTTTCATACTATTTTGTGTCTGAAGCCTCCTTTGCTTTGCTTCTTAATTTGACTTGCAAAGCTAATTAAGCTTTATTTGTGGCAATTCTTTATTCCTGTACTTCCTGACCTTTAGTGACACAGATTTACTGTGTGCTGCAGATCTTATTCCTTCTCAAAAAGCCACTGATTGAAAAGTGATTTCTTATGAATGCTAGGATTTACTTTTATAGTATTCTGGGTCCAAGTTCTCAACTGCAAACTTGTGACTGTCTTGACATTGTTTATGCTACTCTTAGCTTTATATTAAAATGATGGATACTATTTGTAAAGCTTTATGGAGGATTGCAAGTTTTTTAGTTTAAATGTTTAGTTGCTTTTTGGTTTAGATGTCACTGAGAATTATGATTATATATGATATAAGGCTGGCCCACTTACTCTAAATTAGAAGAGAAATATATCGGGCACAATTTTTATGGTTTCATATCTGCTAAATCACCTCTGCATTTCACAGCTTTAGGCACTGGGAAATATTTATAGTTTTTGCTTAGGAGTGCATACAAGTTTAGATACAAAAATCTCTTAAATTAAAGCTCAGAAGTTTGACTGTTTAGGTTTTGGGGGGGGTTGTTCTTCTAGTTTTTTGGTTTTTTATATGTCTGCATTATTTTGCAGATGTTTCCTATTGCATCAGAGAATAGTTAGCAGTGAAGGCATGTTGGTAATTGGTTAGTGGCAAACAGGATATTTTCTTCTGGTCCTTTCCTTGCCCATATGCAGTGACTTGTTCTGTGCCTTGTGTTGTCTATTTGTAAAATGAACGTAGAACAGATATCACTGTCATAGGAACAAAAATGTAAAATTCACATAGGTAAACAAGCTTTTCCAAAATAAATCAACCTTAAAAGCAACCCAGAAAAGGAGTGATCTGTCTTAATGGTGAATGTTTCATTTATTGTTCTTAGTAACCTTAACCCCTGCTTTCGTGGTTAAATCCCTTCAATAATCAGTGTCCCTTCTTAAGTCTTACGCAACCTTGCAACATTTCTCCATCCACTCTGCATTTCACTTTG
>NW_009706348.1:75145-91772 GCF_000703405.1 Apaloderma vittatum | reverse complement strand
CTTTCCTCCTCTTTTAGAAAAGCATCGTCCACTCTGTTATTCTGAGAACAGAAATGTCTTTCTGTCTTCATCATACCTGTATTGATTTTACTCATGCCTGTTTTCACGCTCTTTTTTTGGTAAAAAGTTATCAGAGTGTGACTGACACTTGAGTTCACTTTCTTATAAATGCATGATAAAAATTCCATTGTTTCTGAGAAATGAAGGCACTTTTCCATTTGTGTTTTGATGCTTTTGCACTTTGTTTTGATGCTTTTTTGCACTTCAGCAATTGCACTTTAGCCTTGGTTAATCTTCCCCCTATTTCCGTAAATACTGCACAGAATACCTTTAATAATTAGATAAGTATGTACCCTTTTACAGACCCTTTAGACTGCCTGTTCATGGAAAAATGTCAAGGTCTATTCTTGAAGAAGTCTGAGCTAACATTTTCTAGGAGCTGAACAACCTGAATCCTGGTGATTTTGCCAAGGCTCGGCTTTTGCCAGAGTCATAATCTCTGTGCTTAGATGCCGATCTACAGCAGGGTTTTCCTGGAGAAAATCAAGACTTTTCTCTTCATCTTTGCTTTTTTGCCTTGAGCCCCTCCGCTCAAAGATTTTGGTGGTGTTTCACGTCTCTTGAAATTGAACCTGTAGTTCTAATATGTTCAATTGTGACTTCGAAAGGACAAAGATAAATGCTGGGAACACTTGTTTTCCTCCTCCCCACTGGCATCATTGATGTTATCTTCTTCGGACTCCGCTGGCATCAGTGATGGATATCCTGGCATCGTGCTCGTTCTTAGTAACTTAACACACAAGCAGTTCCAGTGGAGCTGCATTTAATTTTAAGGTTGTACAGCTGGATTCCCAAAGCAGGGTTCTCCTCAGGGCAGGGGCAATTATTTATCTTCTCCCAGTGGATGTGTACAGGTCCACAGCTTGGCCCTCTTGCCCATTTCCAGAGATCTTTGCAAAAGACCAAGTACTTCTGTCCCTTGACATGAATCTTGTTCCTTCTATTTTTTCAGATTTTTTGCTCAGTTGATAATTTATTGGAGTGACTCTGGACTGACTGTCTACCAAAGCCTTTCTGGTTCATAATAGTTTTGAGAACGTGCAAGGTTTGATTGTGAATCGTTGGTAGGTAAAATATTTTTAAAAGTTGCTGAATCCAACCAAATGTCACCATAGCCAGTTGAGGTCTGACAGTAGCCAATAACTTAAGATTCAAGAGAAGAATAAGAAATACTAAATGTGAATTCATGGCATATTTTCTTAGTTTCCTACATTCAGCAGGTGAAGTCTAGGTTCTCTAGAGACAACTTCTACTCGTTAGGAGTGAGCAGCCTCCTCACATTTTTCACTGAAAGGGTTGTCAGGCACTGGAACAGGCTGCCCAGGGACGTAATTGAGTTACCACCCCTGGAGGTGTCTAAGACAACGTTGTGCTTAGGGGCATGGTTTTGCAGCTGACTGGGTTGGTAGTTGGACTCACTGATCTTAAAAGGTCTTTTCCAACCAAAGGTATTCTATGGTTATGTGAGGCTTCTTAAAAAAATGCAAAGATCATGGAGTTCTGTGAGGTGCTGCATGACTAAAAGGTTTTATTTTATGACCACTTTCATAGACTGTGTTAGAAGTTCAAAAGTAGAGCACCGACCAAATACTTGGAGGAAACCAGGAAAATCCTTGATGTCAAAAATTACTGCAAAGCAGCTCTTTCTGTCATGTTTTCTTTGTCCTTCTCAAAACCTCTCTGCCTCTTTCCCCAAAAATCTTCATGCTCATCCTCATCCCCTTCATGTCATCTGTCCTGCAGTCTTGAGAGGTCAGTCCAGATGGACCTAAGAAATCAGTCTCTGTTGCCTCCAGGACAGCTTTTTCAAAGAAATGCTTTCTTCCCTACTACCCTTAGGCTTAGGAGGAGCTTTCCTGAACAACTTCAAGGATATTTTCCATTGTTCTTCCAATTATCTGTGAAATGCCCTCTATTTTACTGCATTCTAGTTTTGAGAAAAGATAGTATTTCTGTGAAAGGTTATTTCAGGGCATCTCCACACAAATCAAAATGAATTTAAATTGTTTAAAAACTCCCAGCATTTGCACATTCGTATCCCAGTTGTGGATTCTATATCAATTGCCAAGTTATCTCTTCCAGCAGTTCAGGATTGAGCCTATCTTTTCATTATAGTTTAAAGCCCTCCCATTTCTTTTAATGACAAGAACATATTTAAGAAATAAAAGACTTTAACTTTTCCAACAGTTGCATTCAATTTGAAGGATCTCGTAAACATTACTGAAGCACAGCTAAGGGATATCCCTTATGGCTAATAAAATTTTGGTAGTAATAGCAGATAAATTTTGAAGTTTTTGTAATAGATCATCTCAAATAGACTATCTAAACATCTCCACTGCATAGCATAAAGCAAAGCATGCCCACAGGCTATTGTATAGTTTTTAAACTTTCTTTAGATTCTAGAGAGAATCTGCAAAGATGCAATAATTTTCAAACTGTTGATGTTCTGGCAGAAATGTTACTACGTTTTCCCCTTATTGTTCCCAATATTTCTGTTAAGAATATCAAGAGTACCTTTTTACGTTACGGAGAACGTCTTCCTACCTCCCAGTAGTTTGATTTTAACCATTTGCTCAGTTTCAGTCCATTAAAACTGTCTTTTAGTGAGAGGAAGTGTAGTCATTTATCCTTACAGGGATGTTGTGACTCAAACACTCCCTTCTCTTCCTGTTGCTTGATCCAATGTAATTAAATAATAGATTTCGTTTCATAACTTTGCAGTAGCAATAAAGAGGAAATTATGTTCAGAAGGCATGTTTATTTTTTTCTCCCAGCCTTTTCATGGCTTAAAAGTGATTCTTTCTCTTCATGCAAAAGTAATGTGAAACAGCCTTTTCAGACTTATGTCCTTGGGAAATGAATGTTAATTAAAGAATGAACATTAAATAAGAATTAGGAAATCAGTGCTGGTTTTCAGACACGAATATCTGTTGTTCAGATTTTACACTGATGCTGCTTTGTGTTGCTTTCTTTTCTCTGAGTGAGAGCTCCCTCCTTTTTTCTTTCTTCTACCTTCCCAAGAGAAAACCTGTCATGTTCATCCTATCATTTGTACAGTTTACCTTTTACTTTTTTGAAGCTCTGAGAATTGTAATTCATGTAATTAAAAGAGGAAATACAGCAAACCAACACATATATACAAAAATTTGGTCTTACTTTCCTCTTTTTTTTTTTTTTTACCTGAAAATGGGTCTGCCTTGGGCTGAGACTATGATTTTTGTAAATTTCCCCCTATTTTTATCTTTATCTTGAATAAGGTGGTTTTTGGTAGAAAGGTGCTCTAGATTTAGAATTTTGAAGCCATTTTGAAGTGAACTGGAGAACGATTTCTTGACAGAAGAGAAAAAATTCATGGAACTTCCTATTACACATGCCGATTGTACCTTGTTGCCACTGACAGATGATTTTCTCTGAGATTAAAGATTACAGAACAGTCTGAGCCTTTCTCTAGTGCTGTAGTGTACACTCCACAATATACTGTGGTTGAAAAAGCATTAAACCTAAATATTTTTCTTTTCTTTTCTCTCTTTTTTGCTTCTTTTTCCATTGACAATTTTGGTATATGTTGCAAGATGACCCTTACCTGTTGGTTAAAATTCTGCAGGCAGTATAATTTAACTTAAGCCCAGACACCCGTGGGGCCTGTCTGCCAGCCGAAACCATTTAAACCAGTAGGCGTTCCCATGTATTATGCAACCTTTAGTTGTAGTCACCGCGCAAACGGAGAAGCTCGCGCTTGGTTGTCAGGTGCATTTGAGGAGATGAGATTAAAAAAAGAAGAACAAAGGCCGATGTCAATTATTTCAGGTCAAAGCTTTTACCTTACAAGGTCTTCCACCACTAGCATAGTATTTCCAAGCATGAGCATAATGGCACATCTCTTCAGGGCTCTGAATAATTGCTTTCTAATGGAAAATCTTGCGATTTTGTATTTTTGATTGAACGTGAATCCTTTTTTTCTCCGCCTAAATTTTCAAAGCAGTATCTTGCTTACGTCCTTTGCGGGATTTAATTTTTTCAAGCATGTTTTCGTCCTTCATTCTGAGGCGTTCGAAGAAAAATTTTCTTTTCTGACTTTGGAATCAGTTCAGCCAGAGGATCAAGGTCCTGTCTTCTCTGTATTCAGTGTACCGATGGTTGCCTGCTCTTCATAGTAATACTTGCTTTGCAGTTCTTTCACTAGCCTGAGGCTTGCTCTAAAAGCACTTTATATCTGTCCTTGGAATAGATAAATATATGTCTTATTTTCCCTGTGACAAACAGTGAAGCCCGATTCCAATTTGCTGCCATATGGAAAGGAAGAGTATTTATTTACTGTTCTGGTGAAACTAATGTAAGGTAATGATTATTCTCCTGTGTGAGCAAAGTAAGGCTTCATGATCTGAGCATATTACTGTCTACAGCAATGGGAGAAAGAAACCTGTTATAAACAGGTCAATAGAGAACATGTCTTTTTCTGCTTGCAGCATTGGAAACTGCGTAACGATAATCCTGAACGGTGTTTTCCTCTGGGACTTGCAACCAAAGACCAGGAAGCTGTGGTATAATGTAAATCTCTGCTGGTTTGCATGGCATAGAGATACTGGAGAAAGAAAGAAAGAAAGAAATAGAAATAATTGAGAGCAAAAATATCAGAGTTAATAGACTAAATATTTGAAAACAGTATCTTCTGTTCTTAAGAAGGGTAAATTCTAATTATTTTTTGTGGTTTACCACAGGAAAGGTAAATGCATTTGTTGCTGAACAAATTGCACATTCTTATTTTTTCAAAGTATTGTTTAATACCAAAAAGGCATTTTAGGATATAGCTTAGATGGAAGTAATAATTATAACTGAGATTCTTGGCTTGGAATAGCTGTAGTGATACAACTGTAAAACTGAAACAGCTTGTTGTGAAAATTTGAGTCTAGATGACTTTTAATCCCTTCCAACCCAGACTATTCTATGATTCTATGTCAATTTTCTCTAAAACATCATCATTTATTGAGTTTGGATACAGGGAAATGTGCTGCCAATGGTTTCTAGTGGAATGGCATCGTTTACCTTAGTATTGAGAATATCCTGACGGTCCTAGAACACGGACAGTCAATAAAAGGCCTCTGTGCTCATCTTCAAAAAACAGGGATCTGTTTGCAGACATTGGAGTGCTTTTGTCTTTGAAACTTTCATATTGACTAATGATTCATAGAATCATAGACTGTTTGGGTTGGAAGGCACCTTAAAGATCACCTAGTCCAATCCTGCTGCCATGGGCAGGGACACTTTACACCTAGTCCAGGCTGCTCAAAGCCCCGTCCAACCTGGCCTTGAGCACTTGTAGGGAGGGGGCATCCTGGGCAACATGTTCCAGTGTCTCACCGACCTCACAGTAAAGAATTTCTTCCTAATTTCTAACCTAAATTTACCCTGTTCCATTTTTAAACCAGTACCCCTTGTCCTATTGTTACAACCTTGCAAGAAGTCCTTCTCTGGAGACTTTAAAGTTTATACTTCGCAAACCTTTTTTCTCAGTCTCTCGCTTGTTCTAGAGAGCACTACTCCATCATTTCTCCTTGGATGGTGTATTTCAAGCTTAATTTTTCTCCCTTGTAATAATAATAACTACACTAATAGTTTCCAAGTTTCCTTTCCCACTGTTTTCACCAGCGGTGAGAGGGAACATCAGCAGTGGCCACCACTACACCAAGTGATGAACTGACATCTGTGCAACCACTAAACGATCTGACCACATTAAAACTGAATTCTCAGAATCACGGAATCACAGAATGTCAGGGGTTGGAAGGGACCTCAAAAGATCATCCAGTCCAGCCCCCCTGCCAGAGCAGGATCCCCCACAGTAGGTCACAGAGGAATGTGTGCAGGTGGTTTTTGAGTGTCTCCAGAGAGGGAGACTCCGCAACCTCCCTGGGCAGCCTGTGCCAGGGCTCTGTCACCCTCACAATGAAAAAGTTTTTTCTAATATTTCTGAATGCATTTCTACACTTAGAGATTTTATGATTTTAACATTTTTGATATCATTTCATGTTGTTTGGTCAGTATTGCTTGCTATAAATGTCAGGTGTGCAAGAGGGTTTATTTTGTTTCATGGAAAGTAGAATTACAGATATAAAATGTTGGCCCAAAATGTCTCTCGGATTTAGAATTGAAAGAAGGAAAAATAAGAAAAAGTCATATCTGAAACTTAAACTAAAATGTGGTTATTGTTCATAAGCACATTAAATTCTTTTCCCTGTGTGTCAGAATCTGCAACAACAAGCTCTAAATTAAGAAGTTAAGCTTAAATTATTTATAAATAAGAGATATTGTTAAAAAAATAAACAAACTTTGATTTAATGCTCATATTTTGCAAAATAGCAATACTAATTTCACTGTTTCCTTGGAAAATTCTTTTCCTTATTTAATGTATTTAATATAATTTTAAAAAATCATAAATAGTCTCCAATAGATGCAAATCTTGCTTTTTGCAGAGCCTAGGCTAGTGGACTTTACAAATAAGTTACAATTTTTCTAATAATTGTGCTTATTTGCAATTTAAGCAAGAGTGGTTCAGTGTATCAACAAATGTGGTGCTCAGCTATGATTATGCCTGCTAAAATAGTAAATACAGAGGACTAGGGTTCATCTTTCCTTAATCCCAGTTTGTGATGGGATTGGTGCTCTACTGCCTACTGACCTGCAGGAGTTACCACACCGTATCCAACGAGCTGAACAAACATACAGAATCTGTTGTGAAAATTGAATAATTCCACACGTGAGGTGCGTTGTAGGGTACAGCCTGAAGATGCCCTGGGTGCTGAAATAGTCTGGCCTCTTCTGACATTATAATTATGCATTTTATGTGTGCTTTAAAGTTGAGTTGTCTAGTAATGTTCAATTTTATGGCATTGCTCTCTAGAACAAAGAGAAAGGGGCTGTTTTCTCCTGTGTTTGTTAGAACAATCTGACTTCTTAAATTTATATCAACTGCCTGTCACTTCTGATGTCAAACCTGTCATTGAGTATTGGACCAGTAGACATACTCTATACTTTTGAAGGGAAGGAGTCCTCGTGTAACCTAGTGTTTACTGGACGTTCTTTGGGGATAATCCTTCTCCGACTACTGGCAACTGGCTGCACACTCTCTGTATCCAGATCTAGTTCTCTGGGCTGGCTCAACTGTGGAAACCAAAAGCTTTTGCCACCTGCTAGAAGGCAAAATGAAGCAGTTCATTCTGCCTCAGAGAATAAAGATTACAGTTTTTTTGAAGAAACCAATATAATGAATTATGTACTTGGACACAACTTCTCAGTAAGTGCAGACTGAAATTCACTATATGTCAAGTGAGAATATGCTCTACTTACCACTTTACAACTGCGTGAAAGGAGGTTGTAACCGGATAGGGGTTGGTCTCTTCTTCCAAGTTACAAGTGATATGACAAGAGGAAATGTACTCAAGTTGCACCAGGGGAGGTTTAGAATGGATATTAGGAAAAATTTCTTCACCAAAAGGGTTGTGGGGCGCTGGAACAAGCTGCCCAGGGACATGGTGGAGTTGGCATCTCTGCAGATATTCAAAAGACGTGTACGTAACGTGCTCAGGGGCATGGTTTAGTGTTGGACCTGGCATTCACAGAACATAGAATCTCAGAATCACAGAATCACAGACTGTCAGGGGTTGGAAGGGACCTCGAAAGATCATCTGGTCCAGCCTCCCTGCCAGAGGGGGATCACCCAGAGCAGGTCACACAGGAACATGTCCAGGCTGGTTTTGAATGTCTCCAGAGAAGGAGACTCCACAACCTGCCTGGGCAGCCTGTGCCAGGGCTCTGGCACCCTCGCAGTGAAAAAGATTTTCCTAATATTTCTGTAGAACCTCCCATGTTCCAGCTTGTACCCATTGCCCCTTGTCCTGTCATTGGACATCACTGAAAAGAGCCTGGCTCCGTCCTCCTGACACTCCCCCTTGATGTATTTATAAACATTTATGAGGTCACCCCTCAGGCTCCTCTTCTCCAAGCTAAAGAGACCCAGCTCCTTCAGCCTTTCCTCATCAGGGAGATGTTCCACTCCCTCCATCATCCCTGTGGCTGCGCTGGACTCTCTCCAGCAGTTCCCTGTCTCTCTTGAGCTGAGCTGGACACATTGCTGGGTTAATGGTTGGACTCAATCTTGAAAGTCTTTTCCAGCCCAAATGATTCTGTGATTCTCTAAAGTTTCAAAATGGGATGCAGAGCTTTGTCTTCCCAAGGTCACCCATAATCACTTGGTGTTACATTAAATGGTCTTCATTAAGAAATACTTAGATTTGAAAATAGATACCTCATAAGAAGAAAATTGATTTTCATTTAATCTGCAGGTGAAGGTTCTATATTTTAGACAGCTTGTGGCAATTTAGTCATGCTGTTTAACCCTTGTGTGATCGTCCTAAATCGTTACCTGTTGGAGTGCTCTGGTGCACTCCGTAATGTCCTTTGAGGATGTGCTAACTCTATAAATCACGTTCTGTATTTTTCCAGTGTGTATTATGGTTAGAACCTCAGGTGTCAGCATTAGTAGTATGTGAGATATTATACGGAAAGATTTAAGTAAAAAACAAAGTTTAATTGCTTCCAGTAAGGTATTGGGATGTTCTGTCTAGAATATATTACAGCACAGTATGTCCACATACTTTTGATCTAGAAAAGATGAAGGAGTAGGACATTTTTGTGCATATTTAACAACAAAACAACCTTCCTGCCTTAGAAAAAAAAAATCAGCCAGGTGAACTAGGATCTAATTTTCCTGTATAAGGAAAACAAAATCACAGCTCCTGAAGCATTATTCTTGGCTCCCGGCAGTTTCGAGGCATGCAAACATTACGATTTCGATTCCGTCCTGCAGTTTTAACTGGAAGGATTAAGTCACAACATAGTATGTTTGTTTTCCAACTTTTTGTCTGTTTGTCCATCACGTCGTTTTTGTAGAAGTATTGGTGACTGTTGACTTTGGAGGTAGCGGAACAAAAAATAATTCCGAAGGAAAAAAAAAAGGCAGACAGTGCCATTGAAGTAACTGTGCTTCTGTCACAGGAGAATGAATACTCCTTTCAACAAATCTCTAATTTGCAGAAGTTGCAAAAAGAAAATAGCCGTAAGGTGACTGTTAACATACTTCAGTTCATCCTGCCAAGAAAGTTAACTTCATAAAGTCATTAAACCAGTGATTACATATTAAAATATTATTCCCCAGCCATTTCTTTTTAGACTTTAAAATATAGTTACTGTATATACTACCTTCTTTGTAATGTGAAAAATTGTAAAGTACACTTATTTTTCATAAACTCCTAATTATTAGCAGAGCTATTTGCGCTCCTATAGTTAAAGTCATTTCAACACTTCCGTTATTTAAACTTGACTTTTAGGGGTTCATAATCTGACTGTAATAAAAACATATATTCACGCTCCAAGGTCTCAACTATTGTTTGCTGCTGTTAAGAAATTTAGTCTGTTTTTCTTTAAGAGTCTAATCAATTTGATTTGTTCTTCAGGATGATTCAAGCCAAAATATTTTGTAAAGTAGACTAAATAATTTCAAGCGGTAATGAAATAAGGCAAAAGCAGTGAGTATGCTGGAACTGCTGCTGTTCCAAATTCTGTGACTGGCTCTGGATAGAGAAGAGAAGAGAAGAGAAGGGAGACAGTGGGAAATTCTTTCTTTATCTCCACTGTTGCCATGGAGTAACCTCATACATGAAGTTGTTGCAGCATTTATATCACACCCATCACCTGGAGCAATAGACCTGCTGCTCGCAATGTAAAACCGCCCAGTGTTTCCCCTGCAGCGAAAGGTGAAAGACCTCCTGACTTCAAGGCTGTGTACCTGGAAATCGCTTTTCTGGCATGATGAATGCTTGGGTTCTTGGAGATGGATCGTTTCTTTCATATGGCTTCCTGCAATCCCCCTTCGTCATGTAACGCAGCCGTGGTAATGATTCAACAAGGCCTTCAGCTCCGGAAATTAAGGCATCGGGGCTTATGGCATCTTAATGGCAACTCTGGGACAGTCGAGTAAGACAGTTTGTTATAATACTAATTATAGCAAAGCACTCCTGTTGTGGTTTGAATGAGTCAATTATGTGTGTGCTGAGACTATAAATACATCTTCCCCCCAACCTCGACTCTGTGGCGTGTAATATTTTTTTAATTGCTTGGATACATATTTACCTGAGCATATCCTGGCTTCCCAGGTAAATATATGTACCAATGCAGAACTCATTATGGTCTGTTTGGATAAATAATCCATATTTTATAACTGTACAGGAAGTAATTATTTTCGTATTTTGCTTTCTTTAAGCCAAAGAAATTAAATGTTGTGTGTTCATTCCTTAAAATAAAATAGATGCAGAAGTCGAGGCAATACGAGAATAAAGTTTTCATTGTTTTTGTAGAAACTGAGAATATTATTCCAGATTTTGATCTTGTGTTTAGCCCAGAATAACTCCTTTAAAATAAACAGTGTTATTCAGGATTTACTTAGATGCAAATGGGACGTGAATTTGGCCTCCACTCTTTACGGTCCCTTCCTTCACTGGCAGGTTCCTGTAAGCAGCTTGCACACCATCGTTGGTTTAAATGATGTCACGCGTTTATCATTTGGAAACATAAGGCTACACGCAGAAATTATATGAATTTTATATTAAGAAAATTAAGGTCTTCTAGAATCATAGAATGATTTGGCTTGGAAGGGACCTTAAAGATTGTCATTACAGTTCTGTACGGGTTCAGGAGCTAGAGCATACCCTCCAGTTGGATAGTTCTGCCGTTGTTTTATGTAGTATTTGGAAAAGCTGTGTTGTGTTATCACCATGCTAAGGTCAGGTTTTGTAACACTTTTAAGCTTGCTGAGGCCAAAGTCAGCCTTGGCAGAAATCCATTAACTGCAATAGATTTACACCAGAGATGAATATTGGCTCGTTTTTGGTAAATTTATTTTTTTCCAGCTCTTTATATTTTACATTAGAAATATAAGTAGCTTGCGTGCCCTCAAACTAATCAGAATAAGAAACAGTTTTCCTTATGCCAAAAAAATAGAACTATCGTTTTTCGCATTCTTACATTTTTCAAGTAAGATTATGTTACTGTGACTTCTGAATTCCTGAAATCTCTCCGGTCTCTGTGACTGCAAGGTCCAAGAGCAGGTTTCACGGGGAAAATCTGAAACTCTTCATGCAGTATGTTTTGTGTTGTGCGTACGAGATACAGTTAACGTTTTGTGTGCATGTGATTAGTGTGGAAAAAAATTAATGCAGTCCAGTATTATGATTTATGGACTGAATCTTTTGCCCACTGAACACTTGCCAAAGTGAAAATCTTTTTTTTCCCCCCCCTCTCCTCCTTTGGATATTAGAAACAGCTACTGTTTTTGTTGATCTTTTTAACTTCTGAATAGGCCTATTTCAAGTCATAGCAGCATGGGAGCTCAGATTAATAATATACTTATTCAGGCAGTGATACTGAGTGAAACCATTGCTAGTATTAGTATGAAGGATAGGATTTCTTTAAATTATTTTCAGGTGCATTAGTGCATTTCTGAAAGAAGAATATAGAGTTATGTAAAAATAAATTAACTTTCTGTTTATCGACCGTATTACAGGTGTGTATGAGTTTTCATATCAAGAATTTTTTTAAGCATCTCTCCTCTTGATAACTTTCGTACTGTGCTCGCTGTCAGTCCATCCATTAGATGGTTAACAAGCAAAGAGATGATGATTAATTCTTGCCTTTCGAATAGTAGTTTTGAATTTAGAAGGAAAGGCACACTCCATGCTCTGAAGCATCCTTTCTGTCCCACCCTGCTCAAAATTTTACAGCACTTTCTTACACCAGAATCAAAGGCTGATGAAGTGAAAGCAGAAAATCCCATAAACTTCTGCATTTGAGCTGGAGCTCCTTAGCCCAGTGGCTTGATACACATCAGCGTGCGCAGGACGATTTCTAATCCTGTACTGGTCTTGATATGATCTATGTGTGTATAAACTGGCCCAATTTCTTGCCCCTACTGAAGGTGAACCCAAAGCTTAGTCCCTTAGAGAAAGATTTTTGCTCTTTACAGCAAAATGTGAGTTTAGAGGCACCGTCGGGATGGAAGCGAGGGCGGCTCTTTGCTTCACGCTCCTTTGGCAACCTCTTACCAATTTTTGTGGCACTCATTGCTCAATCCCATCTTTCTCTCTTTCCTGTCTGAATGGCCTGGTCTGCCCAGTGAGGTTTTTCCAATTACTTTATTAACAGATTCAGCGTTTCCTGTCACATCATTTTTCTTCTCTCAGATAAGTCTGCCTGAAAAAGTTCTTCATGTGAGTCTTACCTGTACTAATGATAAGTCAAGTAAGGGTAGAGTTTCTTTAAAAAAAAATACCTGGTAAGATGTTAAAAATTAGTATTTGTTATTCTAAAAAAATTCTAAGTGGGATCAGCCACCCTTCCACAGTTGCACATAAAGTGCTATGGCAAGAATTTGGCATTTTCACGTTGTCTGAGGGAATTATATGTTCATTTGCTGGGCTAGTGTGGTGCAGCAGAAGAAAGGAAAAAGAAAAAAAAAAACAACAAGAAGGATGTATGCTTTTGCTTTTTAAAAGCAGTCATTTTAAATATCAACAAAAAAGCTTTTGCCTGAGATTTATCAAAAGTCTTTCAGTCTTTTCGTGAAATTGTTATGCACTTCTTGGCTAACAAGAGCCGGGTGAGTGACACCTCTGAGAGTCCCAGGCTGTGTTTTAGTGCATAACTTGTATTTTGCTATGCACTACCATGCAAAATATTACCTGAACTGATTTAAAACAAACCCTACTGAATAAATTTTTTTAATACAGGAACAACCATCCTAATTTATTCATTTATTTTAGTTACAGCAAGCAGCTGAAGTTTCTCAGCTGAGAGGAGCTCGAGTCATCTCTGCTGAAGATCTCCTGTTCTTAATGCGCAAAGATAAGGTAGAGTAATGAGACAGAAATTTCTTACTTTACCTAGAAAGCTGCTTAGTGTGTTTTAAGGTGCTTGCTTAACCTATGCGAAAGGAGCCCGTCATCACAAGTGGCTCTATTTAAAAGTGTAGCTGCTCTGCAACTGCATTGTATTGTACACACTACAATATTTGTTCAACATGTTAATTAATTCTAATTTTTTCTTGCAACTTCAATTATCAGTAGATTTTTTTTCACTAAGCTTTAGGTAGATAGTGTTCCTTAGAGTTCAGAATAATTTCTTAATAGAGATATAAATATTGATCCTTAACCTTTATATACCTTTTATTAAAAATCAATCATTCTAATTTCCTCCTGGTTTTTCAGGTGTAGAAGTGACATTTTACAGTGCAGCCATTACATTCTTGTTATCTAGAGTGTCAGTAAATCCTGTCCTGATTTTCCTTTGTAATAGTTTTCTTGTACTTTATCAAGCTAAAATCTCCAAATTTAGACGTGGTCTTGCTTTCTCTGGGTAGTAAATAGAGCATGTCAATAATTAAAAAAAAAAATTCCATGCAAAGATTAAATTAATTTTCTTTCTTCAAATTTCAAAATAATTAAAAATTGTCAGCTATTTTGATCAACATTATTTATTCTTCCTTCATCTCCTTTTCTTCTTTAGTTCTCTTCTTTCTCTCCCCTTTTCTCTCCCTTTTGATTTTCTTTCCTCTTTTGATAAGTGAAACTAATGAAAAAAACCATCCAAAATTAAAAAAAAACCCTAAAACATGAAAACCAGTTGCAGTTTCTTTGTATGATATGATCCTTAAGGCTATACTGAAAATAATGGTTAATATAGATGTCAGAGGTCATGGAAATGTGCATTTGTAGGTTTGAATTTCCAAACTAAGCAAAGATTTTGGAGTGCCCTAAAAGAAGCATGATTTCTGAATTTCTGCTCTCTGAAAATCAACCCCATTTCTATCCCATGGTTGACAAGCAACGACCTCAAATAAGTAAAATCTGATGTGGAATTGCTACTGACCTTGATGTATTTTCTATGTATGCAGAACCAAAAACCATTTAAAAAATTATATTTACTGAGTAATGTAGTACACATTCTTATGTTTGTGTGTTACAGAGTTAGTCTAGGTAAAAACTACCCATATAGTGAAATAACCTTTTAACGCTAATTAATATGTTTTTTTTTTTCTCTTAGAAAAAGCTTAGAAGGCTACTTAAATATATGTTTTTTCGAGACTACAAATCTAAAATTGTCAAGGGAATAGAAGAAGATGACCTCCTGGAAGGTAGAAAAAAATTACTTTGTTTGGGAGAGGCTGGATATTTGGTTAATGTGCTGATAAGCTCAACACAAAGCATTAATGTCTTGCTTAATAGTTAAAGATGCAAAAATACTGACTTCAAGTAATTTGGTCTTAAAATCTCTGTCTTTCCATTTAGAATACTTTTTAAGTAAGTATTTGCATCTACCATCGAAACGATAAGTAAGACTGCTTAATGTCAGGGCTCTGTTGGAGTAAGAAACTGGTGCTGATTACAGGGCTAATTGATTTCAGGGGGTGTAATTTAAATGCGGCAGCTACCACGTGCAGTTGAATGGACATTTGTTAAATTATTAGCCAAGAGTTTTGACATGTTTTACAAAAAACTCCCATAACCTGAAGTCCATCAATGCTGCTATATGAACTGGGTTTGTTTTCAGGATGGTTTAATGTTTGAGACTTTGAATTTGTAATTTAAAGAATGGGAAACACTTTTGTTTCTCTATTCCTTGAGTAAGTCACATATTTTATAACAAATGCATTTAAAGGAAAACCTCTTTGAGTTAAAAATATACTTACTTATGCCATTTAATTTGCTGGTATAAAGTCGTGTTGTTTTATATTAATAGAAGAATTTGTGAAAAGTTAAGTTTTAACTTACCATAGCAAATCTAAGTCTTTCCACACTTCTGTAACATGTAGCCATGTCCATACACAACTTTTTGTACGTAACTTATTTCCCTTCTCAGAGCCGTTCGTTTTCATTTTTATTCCCTTACAATGCATTCCTTTTATTTGGTTCCTCCGAGCATCCTCAGTGATGTTAGGTAAACATTGTACTGCTTGCCTTGGCTTAGTCCATCTGGGGATAAGTTTTTGTAAAATCATTTGAGATTTAATTTGTCTCTGGCATTTTAATTTCACCACACATGAAAGCGTATTGTTTTGTGCAAGCGATCTGGCAGTATTGCTTCCTACCTGACAGCTTTGGTTTTCTTATTACTTAAGTCCGTGTCACTGTTTAAAACAAATAAGCAATTTTCGTTAGCCATTTAGACACTCCTGGAATGCTTCATAAACACGTCTAGGAATTAAAGATTGCATTTACGGGCAGACTTTGTTAATTGAACCCGTTCTCTTTGTTTTGTGAAGCTGATGTCCGTACAGCTGCTGTGCTCTTTAGAACCACAGGGATCACCTTGGCAGGGTTCTCTGGGTTGTACCGTGGAGCCATGGTCCATCACCTGTGGAGCTGCATCGTAGTGTGTGTGTTATGGTTTGCAGGCAAGGGGGATGTTCTGCGTGCTCTCAGGAAAGAACATTTCCTCTCTGTATTCTGTCCTGTGAGTGAGGTTTTTGTGCAACCGCAGAAGGGCAGTTTCTTCCATAGCTCTGTCCACTGTGGCTCCTTCGCTGAGATATAATGATATATGAGCAGTAGACTGGATTTCTCTAGATTACAAAATAAAACACCGAGTCATACTACAAAGCACTAAAGGAGATTTTTTTACTACACTGCTACTGCAGCAAAGCCATGACATCACCTTGGCCAGGTAGCACAGCTTCTATGAGAACAATAGTAAGAACAAGTCTTTTCTGCATAGTGCGTCTGAATCTAAAACATGTCCCTCCTAGGGACATCGGCTGATGTTTGGGGAAACGAAATAACTCAAGTCTGTTGGTCTTTGCTTACCTTTGTGAAGACAAATTCAGCAGTAACAACACCAACAAACGGCAGAAGCTTGCTCAAGACTTCCTCAACTCCATTGACCAGACTGGAGAGCTCCTAGCCATCTTTGAAGATGATGAGGTTGATGACGTCAAGCAAGAGAGGATGGAGGTAATTCTTTTCTTTTACTGATACCCAGCTCCAGCAGAGGAGGCTGTAAAACATTCCTTACATCATGCTGCTTAGATACCTTTTTCATGCTGCATATTATATCATTATTACTTTCTTTTTTCCTTTTACCCAGATGGTCTAAAGCAATCCTGTTTCCGTGTTTTCCTATTCCCACAAATATTTGCTGATATCTAAGCACTCATACTGAGAAGATTATGAAAGAGTAGTTATGGATTTTTCTGTCTGCCATGTATTTCTATTTCCTTCTTCTAGAAAGCAGATTCTATTTATAAACATTTCACATGAGTTTTTCACCATCACTTTTTTGTTTTTTCATTAGAGGTCTCATTAGAAAATTGTTTCATTAGCATTTCAGGACTCTTCATATAACACAGCTTGCAGATGAAATTAAAATATTCTGTGCCAATGTGCATATGCTCTTCTCTCCATCCTATGGCTGGAATTTTTGTAGGTGGACAAGGCTACCCTGTCAAATATGGAAAAGGGTCCATGGT
>NW_009706348.1:26798-75114 GCF_000703405.1 Apaloderma vittatum | reverse complement strand
CCTGCTGAGTTCCTCCTCATGTATTCTGTGGGCAACTGGATGTCGAGGGCAAAATTGGATGTCGAGGGCAAAATTCCACACTAGTGTTTGGGCCAATTTCCATCCTTTTTAGTCAGTACTCTAGTAGGTGTGGCTGTTGGAAACTTGCTGGGTTTAGAGTGCTTTATATACCCTTTTAATGGCAGAAGCTGATTCCTCGGCTTTGACTTACTTTTCTATGCTGAGGTGGCTGTCGCATTCAAAAATATTTGTGTTTTTAATATTTGAGTATTAGGGCCTCATTTCACTTTCAGGACATTGTGGAAAATTCTAAAAAAAACCAATCTTTTTATCCTGTCCTAGATTGTAAGTCTTTTATTTTTTTTCGTAATGCAGCCCCTTTTCAGAACTGGGACTTTCCCAGTCCTGTTTCCCCTTCCTTTTCCCCTTTGGAGTTGCTCAGAATCTACTCAAGAATCCCTTCAAGAATCTGGCTGGGAACAAGTACCCTTTCTCCCAGCTGAGAATCAGTGTTGTGGAACAGTTCTTCCCAAGCACTGTTTGTGTTTTGGAAAGTGATGATTTCTTCTCTTTTCTTTACTTGCTTATTTATTTATGCCAAATGTTATTTTTTTGCATAAAGGCAGGCAAATCCTTTGAGCCTGTCTGCACAAAAATACATGACAGCACTGCTCTGACTTTATGTTCTTGTGCCCGACTTTACATTTTCTTTTGTCATTCCATTATACTATTTTCTTGGTCTGAAAAACTACACAATTTGCTAGACCTACAAAGTTCTGTCTGTCAAGGAATGCATTCTGTAATCAAATATTTATCTTTCATCTGACTGTGTTTTCTTTTTTCTCACTAGGCTGTAATTCATGAACATTAGTGCGTGTGTGTATGTGTATAAAGTAATACTTCTCTGTTGTTCTACTTTATTGTATTTTGTGAACTCCTTATCTGTTTGCCTGTTAAAAAAATGACAAAAATCAAGATGTACTTATTTTAGAATAGACCCATCATACAGGTACAATGTCAGTACTGTGTATTTTCTTTCTTATTTTGTTAAAAACTAATGACAAAACGTTAAAGATTGCTTGAGACATGCTATTCAAAATGTTTAGCACATTTTTGTCTTTCTTTTGCTCAGGGTTTTGTTGTCACTTTGAGGTGGGTGGAAAGTAATCAAAGACAATAGGAAATGTAATCCATTCCTAAAAGAAGAATTGTTCGTGGATTGACTAACGGTGTACATCACATTTTCTTTGTGCTTTAGAAAGTTTAATCCGTGCTAAGTTTTGGAGGAAATCCAATAGACACTTGAAAAATTCTAACAGTGTTCTTTTTAAGGAATTAGTGTACTCAAATCATGAACTGCGATCTAAGGGCAGTGTTCCTTTTAGGTATCAGTTACCTCAGAAAAGTGTGGTTATCTTGGTTTGGACAACTGTAAATGATTTCAGTTCCACTTTGCCTTTGGCCAAAAAATCGTACTAAGTTGTCCAGAGCAGATGATTAACATATATTTCTGATGTCATTATGGGCTAAACAGGATATGAGTGTTTAGCAGTATGGTTTCAGTTATGATACAAAAAGCAAATATTGTTTATGCTCATTTCTTTTAAAACTTTTTATAAAATTAGAGCTAAGGCTTCATGGGATCACTTGTTGTTCTGTGAGGTCAATTCCGTATTTGTACCATGGAGAAGTAAGCAAGGCTCTAAGCCACCTTCACACACTGCTAAAGGAGAACAAACAATTCTTACAATTTTGACTGAAAAACACCCACTAACGCTGTCAATAAAAAAGAAAAAACATTCTTCTCAGATTATATATAAAAGTTATTGATCTATCCTGAAGTTTTAATTTGAAGCAAAGGACTGTCTCTAAATAGTAATAACAGCAATGTGCAAAGGAAAACGAAATATTCTTAAAATAGAGAGCAAAACTAAGAACACAATTCAGTCTACTTTGCCATAATACGTGATCACGTTATCAATACATTGTGATTGTGACTTTTTATAAAAATTTCAGTACCAGCTATAAATACTGGCAAACCAGTCAACTGGAGTGGCAAAACCAAAAGAAAGTAAAAACTGGAATAGCACCTCTCTCTTACTTCAAAACGGTCAGTATTTTGCCCTCATAAGAGAGTAATAAAATCTCCAGTGAAATGCTGCTCCTCAGAGTAAGACCATTATAGATGGAATAACTGGAGGTGTTTCAGGACCAGACTGGACGGGGCTTTGAGCAACCTGGTCTAGTGGGAGGTGTCCCTGCCCCTGGCAGGGGATTGGAACTAGATGATCTTTAAGGTCCCTTCCAACACACCCCATTCTATAATTCTGTGATAATAAGCTGTTCCAGTTCATAAATGTAATTCAGCTCTGCGCAGGAAGGAGAGATATCCATATCATCAAAGTTGTCTTCAAAACAGGTGAGAATAAAATTTCAGAGCAATCTACCTGGCACCCCTTTTTTATTGCACAATTTAGGCTCTGGCAGAACTAGAACTAGAACTAGAACTGGTGCTTGGGAATTAATTTTCCTTTCTGTTGCATATTGTGTGACAGAATCCATGAGAAATAAAACTTTGCAAGTGCAATGTTGTTTTGCTTTTTCATCTCTTAAAAAGGACAGACTTGGGATTCTTGTGGGATATGGCTGAATCAGTGTGGGGAGAAGGTGCGTACTCACTTAAAGTCTTGGCTTTTTTTCATTATTTTGTAGTCTGGGTAGAAATGCAGTTTGGGATGTTTGTGTCCTTGTGTTGCTACTCTGAACCTCTCAGGTGACCTGTCCATAGTAAAACTAGCTGCAAGTTTTGCTGTGATTTTGTTAATATTATGGATATTCCACTAAAATTTTGTATCAGAAACCGCTATCAAATTTACCATGTCTTTTTGTTAAAACCAGGTATATCTATGTTAAAACTTCAGTCAGTGTCGTTTCAAAGCTGACTTCTGCCTCATTGTGTAAATACCCATTTTTTATGATTTGCTTTATAGTTCCACCTCCCCCATGAGGAAAAAGATCTTCCCATGAGAAGTCTGAACTGGCACGCAAAGGAATGCATAGGGCATCACGCCGTGAATGCCGTGCTTCACTTTGCTTCCCCTGGGATTAATAGAAACACAATTCATCTATCACTCTGCTAGTTCAGGGATAGATTTGCAACACTCAGCTGTTATATGTCAATAATTCAGTTATAATGCAATAACTGCTGTAATGCTTTCATAGTACATTGCAAGTTTGACAGTGGAGGGAAAATAACTTCCTTAGAAGACACTAACTTGAACACAGGCTAGAAGCCAGCAAGATATGACAATTAAGTTGTACCCCTACAGGAAGAGGTTGGCAGAAGCTTGCGCTTCTTTAGGGTGTACTGCCCTTTGAATGATGTTAGGTATTTAAAAACTACGGATACATATTATTTTTCATTGCGGATGTGATTTTTCCCATACTATTCATTAGCAAGCCTCTGTACTAAGCTCTCAGAAATGCAGTGGGCCCTGTAGATTGCAGTGAAATGTGGGTGTGTTTGGAATATACACTTTGTTCACATGAGGATAAATTACTCCCTTTTAATTTTAGTCTGTGTTCAGATACAAGTAATTTGTGTCCATCAAACACACTTAAACATGCCTGTCATAGAATCATAGAATCATTCACGTTGGAAAAGACCCTTGGGATCCTGAAGTCCAATCGTTAACCCTACTCTACAAAGCTCACCCCTAAACCGCATGCCCCAACACCACCTAGATGCACCTCAAGACACGAGGAATCATATTCTGGAAGTCCACTCTGTTTCAGTCACAGAAATAAGATAGACTTGGCACATCCCAGTAAATTAGACCGTGACCAAGACAATTCACTCCAACTGCAATGCCATCATCACCTTTTGAGTGGTCACGCTTTGACCTGAGCCAAGTAGCATTGTCCCAAATAATTCCATTTTGAGAGTCAGCCTGGGCCAGGAGTTCTCTCCACAGCATGGTTTGGATGTGACCACTCTCTTTTGGAGGCTCACAGGGCAGAAGCACGGACTCAACTTGCTCCGTGAAACGCCTTGGAGGGCATTCACCTGATGTCATTTAGTTGAGACAGCTAAAATTTGATGAGGTAAAAACCCCAACCCTATGAGGTCTTTAAAGGAGGATATGAAGGCGGTGTTGACCTACTCAAATTCATTGGTACTAATTTGGAAAAGCTGTGCAAAGAAAATAAGCAGGAAATTATTTGGAAAGAGCTCTGAGGCCTGTTAGTACTACTGTGCTCATTTCACTGGTGAAAATTATGCCAGTGAAGTGCTGTGTGGGGTCATTACTCTTTGGGGAGTATGTTCCTGCAGGGTGTATCAATAACAAACTGGAATTTGATTTAAAGCTCATATGGAACGCTTAGTACTGTAGTACAGACAACATATACTTAATAGAAACTGCATGCCAGAAGACAAACTAAGAAGTTTTCTGTTAGGAAGCATCAGGGCATTGTTTCTGAGAGCACATCTTTTTTTGCTGCATAATTTTTATGACAAACTTCTTTTTCTTCGGAAAGAATTGTTTTTAACTTTCTTACTGATTTTGGATTTACGTCGGCCGAATTTATGGTTTGGGACAGAATCTTTACATTTAATTGAGCGGTGAGTGCTATGATCTCACAATATTTTGCCCAAATCTATTAACAGAGTAATTTTCAGAATCACATTTTGTAAGTGCTAACCCTTCTTCAATTCTAACAGCTACACCCTATCACAGAATGTATCTTGGGGTAGGGTTTGGCTTCAGATGAAGATGTTTCAATTTGATTGAGGTTTTTGCATGTGAACTAAGTGTTTTATCTCCCACTTTAAAAACATTTCACAGATCTATCATTTATTTGTGTCTGGTCCGCATATAGAATTGCAGCTTTCTAATATTATATTGTTTACACCAGCAACTCAAGTTATAGCCTGAAGTTTCAAAAAAAGGAGGTAGAAAACAAGGTTCTTTGCTCTTTACCCAACATTGTCAAATGTGGGCAAAGGGATCCCAGTGATGGAACACAGAAGGACAGGCCAAACCACTAAAAACCTTATCTCTTATGAAACATTCTTGTCTGGACTAAATAATTGCAGCCCTAAGTGTGCTCCAGTATCATCCTCACCTGTGTGTCCAGGCCAAATAAGAAGTTACAGAATTTGAAAAGGGACCTATAATGCCTATGTGAGGCACTCATAGAATCATAGAATCATAGAACAATTCAGGTTGGAAAAGACCCTTGGGATCATCGATTCCAACCATTGACCCTACACTACAAGTTCACCCCTAAACCATATCACCCAACATCACATCTAAGCGACACTTGAGTTGCCATCCAGGGATGGCAACTCAACCACCTCCCTAGGCAGTCTGTTCCAGTGTCTGACCACTCAATTGGGAATAGGGAAATTCTTGCCTAAAGACATTAGATTCCTGGGACAGTGATGAAAAAAATCTCCTTTTCCCACATGCTTAAGCTACGTTGAGCTATGTGGAACTCAGTGCATCACTACCACAAGCTGGATTGAATTTCAGTTAACTGTACCTGCCTAAAAGTTTAAACGTCCTGGTAACTTAGGCCAGCTTCTATACTCAGAAATCAGAGAAAACGTTCCACGGGGACGTTCGTTTCTTAGATCAGAGAGAAAAATGCTTTCTTTTTCCCTCCTAAACTTTTAAGTCACATTTCGGTGTAATTCGTCAGAAGTTAGGGAAAGTACTTCTAGTGCCTCCGGGGTGGTTCTTCTTAGAGACTGAATTTCTGGTTATGAAGTGGGACCTTGATGATATGAAAGAAAGAGCATAATGATGAACTTTAACAGACTTTAAGGTCAACACTGGCTCCCTATATACTGTCTGCTTCTTTTGATGCACATAGATGCAAAGATTAAAAAGAGCATAGATGGATCATCAATGAAGAAAAAAAACCCCTTTATCCTTTAGGCTATGTTTGGGGTTTTTTTTTTAGTTTTTTGCAAGATATACCATACTGAAGTTAGGAATGAAATTTAGAGGGAATTAATCTCACTGCATCAGGCCAGTGTTTCTAGATGAACGCAAAGGTGGCACAACCAGTAGCATCTCGGCTGTAAATTAGCTGTCTGGCCATCAAAGTGTTTGTAACCATGATTCGGTATAAAATAAACCTGCTGGTATAAATGGTTTCTGTGATTACACATTGGTTGGGAATGTTTGGGATACTGGGAAAACACTATTTCTCTTGGGTAATGGTCGATTTGGTTAAAAGTAACAGAAAATAAACAGAAACAGTTTCTCATTATTGTCTATATGTCTTGTAAATGTTGTGTCATTCTCGTTGGAATGGGAAAAAGCATTCAAGTGGAAAAGGTTTCTTGTTTTAGCCGGTAATATCAGTGGACTTTCTGCATTGCTACAGCTCTAAGACTATTAGGATTTTCTAACATTGAGGTTGATTGCTATAGTTGCATGAAGTGTGCTGTTTATTTGGGTCTTCAGTCCTGGTAAAATCTTGTTGGTTTTAGAGCATTTTAGTGAGCATTGCTCATACTGCAAATTTCGGTGGTTTTGCTGGGAGGACAAGGTGTTATTTACTTTTCTGTCTTTCAGTTCTTTGAGTATTTTTTTGCTACTGTTTATTCTCTCTAAGGAAGAAGAAGATTCTGGGCTGTTGTGTTTTGAATTTTTGAGACCCAGTTGACTGTGTTCTAGCTTAACTTTTGGAAGGAAACTTTATATATATGTATTATTTCTATCTATAATTAAATGTAGGCACACACACCTATAAACAGTATTTCCACGCCGCATTTGATTAGGAGCCAAATGTAAGACTAAAGAAGCATTCTCCTTCTAAGTGTATTTTAATACTGTGTTTATTTGTCATCCTGTGTTAACATGTTTGTTGCTTAGAAATACCAATCACCACAGACTGATATTCAAAACACAGTTATTTTTTCATTAAACTTTGGAGAATTGGGAAAGGGGAATGATGCTGGAGTCTGACAAAGGTCCTGTTGCTAGTAGGTTATTGGAATTGCTGTCATGCTTTAAAGTACTTAAGCAAATCAGTGCTGATAAGGATTTGTATATCTGAGGCTGTGCAAAGATGCAATAATGCAAATCTTTTCTACAAGACTGGATGCAAGTCACATGCTTTGCGGGGGGAGTTATTTTTCAGGTCTTTGAACCTTTACGTAGCAAACTGCCAATTTTGTAGGCTCCGTTAGCTTAATATTTAAGTTCTTTCTGAATGAAGGAAAAGTGGCAACGGTTTATTTCTTAGGGTAAGATGTTAACCAGCCAAAACAATTTAATCATCTCAAGCTTTCCTGAAAGAATTCGTCACTTGCGAAAATGAAAACTCAGCACAGAGAGCCCTTATTTTCCTCAGAAAGCTTCCCAGCCACCTGATTCTGTCATTGCCACCTGCAAAGCTCCGTGGTGCAGGAGCACCTTGGGTCATCAGCCACTGCTTGATCAAGCTTCACTGTGGGCTCCTGAATTTTTCTCTCTGGAGGTCTAGTATCACAAAAAGCTTTCTGTGGAAGAAATTAAGAACTTCAAAGAATGAAGACAATAGAGGAAGGTACCCTATGGCATGACGTAGAGAAGGGTTTGATGGTTTTAATCGGTTTCAGTTACTGCAGAAGAGAGGGTCCTGGTTTTATCAGATAGGTGAGAACATTCACAAACCAATGTCGTGCGTCAGCCGTGCAAATGCCTTCTACAAAATTAGTAAGAAACCCTTTTTTCTAAATTGGCATTTACCCTCTGAAAGCAGAGTGAGAAAGCTACATGTCATCATAGCCTCTGTCCACAGAGTAGCACTGAAAGTCATTTTCAGCCAGCTAAATATAACCAAAATTAACTCAGATTTATTGAATTTTACAGCTTAAACAGGAAGAAATTCTATTTGAGGTTACTGAATGCAAAGACTTTGCGTTTGGTTAAAGAAGTGCTTGGGCCACAGATCAGCAGGTGCTTTATGACTATTCAGGAGAATAGTTATTATCAGCTTGTCTTGTAGTTATACTGTTCCCTCTGCCTTCACAGTTAGCTGCTGTTGGAGAATGGGCTAAATGGAGATTTGGTCTAACCTTCCTTACATGTATTTGATCTTTGTTTTTCTCTTTTTGTTCATTGTTTGGGGGTTTGTTTTTCCTTTTTCTTTCTGACCACAGGATTAGGCAGGATTAGTGCAAGTTTTCTCCTTTCCTTTTTGCTGACTTCTGGTCTATATTGCCCATGGTATTTGATTGAATTCAGATGGAATTTTGTGAATGTTTGTCACAGGCACTTAAGCAAAAAATCAAGAATCACTTGATTAACTCTAGAGTTACTGTCTATGCATCGTTGTCCTCCTTTGAGTAAATTCCAGTCTAAAAGCTAGCACGTCGGAAGGTTTGATGACAGTTTTTGATGGCAGTACTTGCTAAGTACAGGCATTGTCATCTTTAGTTCCTATTTTCAAAGCCCCCAGGGGCCAAGCTTCCCCCCTGGCATTCACAGGGGAGTTCAGATGTCATTAGGAAAGCCAAATCATCAGTTGACATTAAGACAATCTAATAGGGAACACATTGCTTCCTACTGAATTAAGAAATATATTAGAAATACCAGCATTTTTGATTTCAAAGCTTGTTCTCATAGGAGATACACTTGTAACCTGAGATTTAGACTGTCCCTAAAATAGGATCCTACAGTAGATTTTTAGAGGAGATTGCATTTTACTACTGAGATGAAGAATAAGAACACAAGTACAATGAAGAATATAGAGTGTACATGTGAATTTAGTTTTATCAGCTTTGGATGTAAATTGGAATTTGGATGCAAGGAGTTAAACTGAGCATAGGGCATCTCTTAACCAGGGTAGTTGCCTCCCCTTGAACCGTATTTTCTTCAAGCATTTCTTTGTCTTTATAGAATAACTAAACTCAGACACGATTAGTTGTTGAATCTTACAAACTGTAAAAGCAGTCATTCATAGCACAGCAAACAAATACTGAGTCATGATACGAGAGCAGTCATGAGTCATGATACAAGAGTCATGGTAGGCGAGCAGTCAGCTCTCTGGAAGGCACGCCTGCCGTTCAGACGGACCTTGTTGACAGACTGGAGAAATGGGCTGGTGGGAACCTCTTGAAGTTCAACAAAAGCCATTGTGGGATGCAATAACCCCTTGCAACAGTACAACTGGTGGGCCAGCCACATACTGGGCTTGGTTAGCAAGAGGTTAGCCAGCAGGTCAAGGGAAATAATGCTTCCCCATTATTGGGCACTTGTGAGGCATCTGGAATCTATGTCCAGTTTTGTGCTCCCAAGTACAAGGAGGGCATTGACATACTCAAGTGAGTCTGGCAGAAGGTCACCAAGAAGTTGAGAGGGCCAGAGCACCTGACATACGGCAAAAGGCTGCAAGACCAGAGCTTATTCAGCCTGAAAAAAGATGAGAATAAAGGGAAATTTTATTGCTGTCAACAGCTGACTGATGTCAGGGTGTGGAGAAGATGGAGCCAGACCCTGCTTGGGTGTACTTGGTAAAGGATAGAATTTGGACATAATAGGAAAAAATAAATTCCAATCAAAGATTGAAACTGGTTGGACAGAGAGGTTGAGAAAATCTCCAACTTTGGAGATAGTCCAAACTTGACTGGTCAAGGTTCTGAGCAACTTGATTTAACTGGAACTCTTTTGAATAGAGTCAAAGCAGAGATCTCTGGAAAGATCTCAAACTTTTTTATTCTACCATTCCATGATTCTTTACTGACGTTTCCAATTTCAGATACAAAAGTGGCAGGGGGCATAGAAATAGAGGAGCTTTTATAAAACAGATAAATGATAAACAATCTCAAATTTCTAACAACTTTAAAAATCTAGGTAGCATATAATTGGTCTTTGCGGCTTCTGCACTTTCTATAATCTGTAACTGCTGGTATTTCCTGGAATGGACGTTTTATGTATACAAGGAACAGGGTTTTCTGTCTTTCATTTTGTCTCAGTCATTGTGGTTTATTTTATCTATAATGTTGCTTGCTGTATTCTTTCGTAAGAATATGATCTGGCTGCTGTGCAAAATTGCACTCGGTGATCGCTTCACACATGTGGTGCAGCTACAGGATCAGAAGCAATAAGATTTAAGCATCTTAAGTGTCTGTTGAGATGGTAAAGTAATATAATTAAGCTCTACATGTTGCAAAATGGGAGACATATCCTTACCCAATCCACTGGAAAACCGACCCATGGTGTTCTTAACAGAACAGCATGGGTAATAAGCTCGCATAGTTTATTAACTCTACACAAGGTAGCACGTCTTCGTTTGTGTGGTTTTGCCTTCAAGCTTTAGATTTTGTCTCCTCTATTTTCTCCCATTTCACTTTACCGTCCTTGATTGCAGTTGAGGATACCTGCATAGTAAAACCCTTCTCATTAAACGAATCAGAACAGGTTATTTTAATTTGCCTACTCAGGAAAAACAGTAACTGTTCTTGTTTTCGGATAGCTATCTTACATAAAGCCCTCATGGAGTAAACATGCAGAGTTTAATCTTACAGATATTCTTGAGATGAGTGTTTGACCCTTTTAATAATCTGGAGTTCACATTTAACTAACTCTAAGATGCAAAAATTAGGCATTGCTGCTGTTTTGGCTTGACAGCGTACATCCACAGCTAGACCTAAATTTGTGAAGGAAGATAAGAGCATAATACTATCACGAGAAGAAATACTGATTTGGCATAGAGAATAAATTTTGAAAATTGATTTATGTGAATGCAGTGTGGTCTCTACCAAAGGTAAAGCCACAGGCTTACTTTTGAGCAAAAAAAAAATCTTCTCAACTGAATGTGTGGATTTATGTGTTAAGATGTAGCTCTCTTCACTTATGTGTGCGGGTAGTGGCAGGCTTTTAGAATTATTTTGGTGTAATGATATCTGTATCATATACGCTGTACTTCTGGTGTTTTAAAAGAGATTTCATTAAAAGCAATGGCAAGAAAGCAATGTAAAATGGTAATACATTAAGATGCATACGTTGTTATTCTCAAATCTTAAACATTTTTTCTGACTCTTCTTTAGAGTGGCATGTATAAGGGGCAAAGATACAGTTAAGTGCTGTTGAAACTTTGCCTCTGGAACTTCGGAAGCCATCATTAAATTTGATTTTCCATCTGATCAAACGACGGAAGGATGGGTAGTCTCTGTTAGAGGGCTGGATTTTATTTCCCAAGGCTAACAGCCCTTTCCAGGACTTTGTCAGACCTACTACGAGTTTTTTTCCACCATTGTCAGATGGTATTATTTAAAATCAGTTCATCCACTTGTGTGGGATTCATATCCTATATCATACAGTGACTCTGACAAGAGGATGCTTTTACTAGGAGTGTTATTCAAAGCACTGTTGATTTTCTCAGGCTGCAGACATCTGCAGAAAAAGCTTGTAGAACATAGAGCATCTGGTATCGAGTCCTAGCTCCTTACACAGACCATATCAAACAGCTCAGAAACGGAACACATACTCTATATCCGCTTGGAAATAAGGTTTTTTATGTTTACTGTAGATGTATTAGCTGTCAGCTCATATCATCAGCTAATTTTTTTATATCTGAAAATTGTAATAGCATCCTCAGATGTACTGAACTCAGGCAGATTTCCAGCTACTAGTCACACTCTTCTTAAAACAGGACTTAACTCTTGATGTACCTCAAGGCTGGAGATCTGATTTCTAGTTCCAGCATTTAAGGAAATGTATTAGTGAGATGGCTGCTGCATCTGCTACCCTTTTTAAAGAAGGAGACAAAATTGCTGAAGCGACATTGGCATCCTTGAGAAATGCTAGATCTGACTGTAAAAACGTTCAGAAAAATTCTGGGATCCTGAGCCAAGCAACCACCAATGAAGAGTAAATTTTCTCCAGTGGGCTGGATGATGGCAGGAGAAATCATCGGCAACTTCTAACAGCGCAGTCAAGGAGTTGACACCAAGCTGTGGTTGGCAGTGTTGCCACACTCTAAGCACCTTTAATGCTAAATAAACATCAGCCTTCAAAGCTGTGCTTCAAAATCTTGTTATTAAACTTATTGTTCTTTGCACCTTGATTGCCTTAAATCATTAAGCATAGTATTTTCAACTGCAGACATTTTTTTTTTTTGTGAGTAGGGCTATGAGATTTTTAAATTTTTTCTCTTTTTTTCATTGTCTTTGATTCACCTTGACACCCCTCCACCTCCCAAAAAAAGCCCTAACCCTTCCATGTCAGTCAGTCTGAGCCTCCAAGAAAATCTAAATAAAACGAGAAAAATTCTTAGAAATGTGATCAGATTTTGACATTTCCAAATTTGAATTATTTTCATTGTCAGGTTAAATTTACAAAGCTATCTGGGCCCAGCAATAAGCTATCAGCCTGAACTATGGAATATATTCAACATCTTTATAACTGATTTTGAGCAAGAATTAAAGCCATGGCTTCTTTTTGAGGAGATTGTCCTGGTAGTAGGATTCTGAGATATCTCTTGCTAAGCTCTTGAATTCAAAGCTTCCTACCTTCATTTGACCAACTGTAGAATAAAAGTAGAATTTAAAGAAAGAACTCTTTCTATCTTTAAAAATGCTACCTGTTTTCCTCTTTTAGAAGAGACTGAGAGTGTTGCACGTTGAATTGAACAGTGCTCACATCTTTGGAAGGTATTGTTTTCATTGCAGGTAATTTTAAGAATGCACACAGGGAATACTCTCTTGTTCAATTTATTTCTCTAACAGGGTGAATGAATGGATACTGTGTTCAACAGCTATTATTAATGCAGCATAACAATTTGTGTATTGGGCCCTAGAAACTGAGAAGTTTGGAAGTCACGTTCCCCAAAATAGCCCTTTTTAATGTCTCACACTCTGAATACTCTTTATATCAATTTTAATTGCTGCTTTGAAATTAACAGTGGCTTCTCTCTTGTGATGGGACTCAGAGGAACTGTGTTGATTCAGAAGAACTGAAAACCTGAGCAGTTAGTTTAATAGTTCATAATTAAATTTACAAATATGGTTACATTTAAAATAATTCTTCACAAATGATTTTAAAATGATAATTTTCTGCAGTGTACATTACAGTGAAGACTTGTGGTGTTGCTTTGAATCATTATGGCGTTATTATGGCAATCGATAAGTGTTTCAGTATATATTCTAATTATGGTATCTCTTCAAATAAGATAAAATTGAGCAAAACTTTTTTCTTAAAAATAAATATTTTAAAATACTCTTAGCAATTCAGGATAGTGTAACTCAGACTTCATAATCATTTCTACTTCTGATACACTGGTAAATATTATTTTGTGGGTATATGTGGCTAGTATTAATTTAGATTCATATTCAAAAAAGAAAGTTTAATATCTGAATATTTAGACATTGCATCAAAATACTTTTGGAACTAAATGCTCAAGTTATGAATTAGTGCTGCGTTATTAAATATGGTTAAGAATTCCAGAGGTTGTCAAGCAGCATTTAGATGCTTTCTGAGTGACAGAAAGGTCTGTCTTCATTTATTATGTCTTGTTGCAAGCCAAAGGAGCTTTAAAAGGATTGCACACGTAATATTGAACAGTAGAAGAGAGCTGCGGGATTTGGCTGAGATAGTGTTAACATGAGCTCATTAGATCAATGTTTGTAAGATCCAGATTCTCAAGTGTTGTTTTTTGGAAAGCTGCATATATTCATTATCAGTTCAGACCATCAGTATAAGGACTGCCTTTGTCTTGGAAATATAAACAAAAACTTGTCATTAGAAGATGAAGACTCTTCACCACTCTACAGTAAAGGGAACGTGTAACAAAGGCTGTAGGAGTCTGAAATTTCAGCTGAACATATTACTTTTGCGGCATGTCGAGTACTAAAAGACTTCAAAATCTTTCACAAAAAGTGTTTCTTCTAATGTGTTGTTTTAATTTCTGTATTACTTAAGTAAATATTTAAATATTATATTAGTTTTTCTGCATACTTGACGTGAATATAATTCTCCCTTCCTGCCAAGTATGTCAAACCCCAAATTCACTTTCATTTGCCAGGGTAAATGTTTATTTTGTTTTCCCACATAATGTGCTCTTTAAAGTGTCACCAGGATACCAAATCTGATTGCTTTTTAAGAGACACGGTAGGGTTTTTTTTGCTTTCATTAGGAAGCAGGATAAACTATTGGTAAAGCTTATGGTAATGAATCCATATACAGTAGCTGCTCTTTGCTCTCATTCCCCTCATTTCAAGATTTAAAAAAAAATAAATATTCCCATCATAACTATTGTAACGGTACCTGTTATGTTATAAATGTGTGAAGGGTCTGTAGTAGCAATGGGTGTTGGAGGGCAATCAGTGCTCAGAGTAAGAGATGAGGATATGTAGGAGCTGTTTCTTCTGCTAAAGGGGTGCTGTGATGGCTCGATGAGGGTCCCCAAAACAATTTCGTTGTTGGTTTTGCCATGAAGTGGCTGAGATTATTTAAGATACAATTCATTGGATCGTTACTATTAAGAAACTGCTTTCCCTGCATTTCAGGTGCTGGAAATGGCCAGCATGTACTTGTTTAGTTTTTCACGAGTCAGTACGTTTCACTTTGACTTTCAGGCTTCAAAGTCTCGAGTTATTCCTCCTCCAGACTTAACAAAACTAACAAAATCTGGCAAATTTTGCTCACAAATTAGAACTTTGAATTTTTTGCTTTTAAATCTTACATCAGTAAAGTTTTGTCTAAGAGTTTCAGATCTACTTATGCAAAATGAGGCATAGCTGCTTTAAATATCACTGTTTTACACAAATCAAAAATGTATTTTCTGGTATTTCCCTTTGTTTTTTTTCCAGAGAAGGGAATGGGAATGTTTAATAACTCCTGTAGTGGCTTTGGATGGTGATGATTGTTTTAAATTATTGACAGCATGTGTTTATTTGCTTTTATGTAAATACTTATTAATTTTGTGGTATATTTATCAATAGGCATAATGTACGGGACTAACTAGATTGCTCCAAATAAGCCAAATTAGCTGATGGTTCACATTAACTTAATTCCAAATGCTGTCATTTTGTTAAATGCCGGAATCTTCACATTTTCCTTCCTAACATTAGAAAGAGAAAAGAGAAAGTAGAGGGGAGAAAAGAACTGTTTGCCAATTAAACAAACTCCCTTTGGGAAAATAATCTTTTAATGATTCTATTCATCATGTATGTAGTGGAGATAATGCTCGCAGTGCTACCATGAAGATAAATTTGCTCGTAATTAAAGAAATTAAGAAACAATAATGAATAGCAGCGTAGAAAATTTTGTGTAGTTAAATAAATAGAAAGTGTCACACAATCATTAACATTTGGCTAAGCAAATATTCACACTGGGCCAAATTCTGTTCTCAGTGTCACGAATGAAGTCCCAATAAAAAAAAACAACAACAAAACAACAAACTTCTAATGCTTTTCTCAAAGCCTTTCCATTCAGGCAGTGATTTTTTGGGTCTCCTTACTCTTCATACCTGGGCATATTGGGCCGTTTTGATTTTGCTTTTTCTTCCTTCAGCCAGCACAATCTGGGTGTCCATGGCTGCTGTGCGTCCTGGCATCACCTCACATAGGCTTTTCACTGGTTTAGTATCCGTGTGAATCGTAAAATCGTAGAATCATGAAATGGTTTGGATTACAAGGGACTTTAAAGATCATCTAGTTCCAAGCCTCCTGCCATGGGCAGGGACACATCTCACTAGACCAGGTTACTCAAAGCCCCGTCCAACCTGGCCTGGAACCCTCCTAGGGAGGGGAGTGCCACAACTTCTCCGGGCAACCTGTGCCAGGGTCTCAACACCCTCACAGAAAAGAATTCCTATCTGATATCTCATCAAAATCTATTCTCTTGCAGTCTGAGACTGTTACTCCTTGTCCTATCGTACACTCTCTGATAAAGAGTCCCTCCTCAGCTTTGCTGTAGTCCCTTTAAGTACTGGAAGGTGGCTCTAAGGTCCCAAGCACCAGTCCCAAGACCGACCCCTGAGGAACGCCCTTGCACTGATCTCCATTTGGACATCGAGGAATTCCTTGAGTTCCAGCCAGTTCCTTATCCACTGAGTGGTCTGTCTGTCAAATTCACATATCTCCAATTTAGAGACAAAGATGTGTGGGTCACTCTCCGATGCTTTGCACAAATCCAACATGGTAGCCTCATCATAGAAGGCCGCCAGATTTGTCAGGCACAATTTGCCGTGTTGGCTGTCGCCAATGACATTTTTATTCTCCATGTGCCATAATAACCCCATAAGCTTTGCAAGAATTGTGAAATAAGCCTTAAAACATGATTAATTCAGCCTTTGTTTGCACTCAGTCATGCTCAAAATGCAAATTAATAGCAGAACCTAGGTAGGAGTTTTGAATATTGAAGTCCTTTCTTTTTCTGATTTGGAAGCCCGGGCTATTCAAGAGGCAGCAGGCAGCCAAATTCAGACTGGGAGGCTGAGACATCTCTCCTATCAATTATTATGAGCTTAAAGAGAAATATACTCTGTCTTTATAAAAACACATGCAGATTATATGTGATACATACTGGTCACTGTTTTTCTGAGGGGAGCATTTCCTTTTTTACACAATGTGTGACTCACTTATTCCTTGAATTTCATGATGGGTGATTTTTATCTGGAGTTCCATGTCCTGCAATTATCAAATTAGAAAGGCTTTTCCAAAAGAATAAAAATCTAACCACAGAATCAGACTCTGTGGCGTAAATGCCGCAAGTTGAATGTGAAATGTCTATATGCACTCCTCTTGTGTTAAGGAAGCAACTCTACACGTCTACATGCGCATATTGTCATATATTTTAATTTTAATTAATTAATTTTAATGCTTTTCTTATAGACATTCATTAATACACTGTTTACGCAAATTGATCGTCTAAGTTGCCAGATTTGCATTTGTTGTGGAAAATGACTGAGCTAAATTGTTTTAATCATTTTTATAATTACTAAGTTGCATGAATTAATGAATCAATGGCCTTCCTTTCAAAACCAGATCGATGTCTTGTGCTAGATGCATCCCGTAGTTCAAAGTCTCCCAGTTTGCATTAATGAGGTGTCTGTATGGGTGCAGGGTGAAGTTCTCAGCTGACAACCCGACATCTATTTGTATCAGTCATCTGTCCTCACTACAAGGGGGACACTGAGGTGCTGGAGAGGGTACAGAGGCGGACTGCCACGCATAGTAAAGGATTTGGAGCATGTGTCATACAAGGAATGGCTGAGGGATCTGGGGCTGTTTAGCCTGGGGAAGAGGAGTTTGAAGGGAGACCTTATCACACTCTACAACTACCTGGAAGGAGGTTGTAGCGAGATAGGGGTTGATCTATTCTCCCTAGTAGTGAGTGATAAGACAAGGGAAAATGGCTTTAAGTTGGCCAGGGGGAGTTCAGGTTGGATATTGGGAAGAATTTCTTTACTGGAAGGGTTTTCAGGCATTGGAACAGGCTGCCCAGGGAGTCACCATCCCTGGAGGTGTTTCAGAGATGGGTAGATATTGTGCTGAGGGACAGGGTTTAGTGGCGTTGATAGGACTGGGACAAAGGTTGGACTCCGTGATCTTGAAGGTCTCTTCCAACCAAAACTGTTCTATGAATCTATGATTCTATGATGAGAACACCTAACGTCTGAGGTGAGTCCAAGGCCAAGAGGCAATGCTGTAATGACTTTATGAAAGAACCGAGCCAGCTTAGCAGCAGCCAGAATTCTTTCTAGAGCCGTACTGTCTTGTTTTTATTCCAAAATCCCTTTATATAGAAAGAGTAATTTAGATCTGCATGTGGGAGCATATAGATAAAAAGAGGATACTGTAGAGCTGGGATTTTATCAAGAAGTTTTAAAACCAAATTCAGATTTATGATGGCTGTAATAGACACCAAATTACTTGTGCATATAGCAAAAAAATTGTCTTGAATTCCTTATTTGTGCATATACGTCCTATTTTGGAAGTTGGGCCTTTTTAAAAAACAGCTGTCAAGAAACAACACAACTGAAAATTATTTCTTTTTTTTAGTTCTAAACCTTTGCATTCCACGGATTGCCTGGATGTGCCCACAGCCTTGCAGGACTTGTGAATCTCCTGTGCCGAAGGGTAATTTCTTGTGCAGGATGGTGATATCCCAACGAAATGACAGACACTGTGAGACCTGGCTATTCTGCTGAGAATGAATATAAGAAAAGTCTGTTTTATTAAGGATAAGGGAAAAGATAATTTTAATATTTGCAAACAAGATAACAGGAGTAGAAGGAATATATGTCGTTCATGTGATCTGAAACTTAACTCAAATTTCTCCTACTCAAATTTTCCTTAATCTTATGCTCCTCCTTTTACTGTGGAACGCCAAAAGATTATTCAGGAGAACATTTCACAGGATCTCTCAGCAGGCCTGGTTCACAAACAATTAGGGAGGTATGTCTTGCAGGATAATGAGTTTTATCACAGGTTTTGCTTATTAATACTTTGGGCCCGCTTTACTTTCTTATCAACATAAAGAGTGCAAATATAATGCTCTTGAGGACTTCTTCCTTCCTAATTTGTCATTTAACATTAGCAAAGCTCTCAAATATATTTTTAGAAGCGTATATTGATGCTGGCTATTAACAGGACAGAGTTCTGTGATGGATTTTTTTTTAAAATTAGGTTTGTTCTCTTACTTGTATTTACCAGTTAAAGCTGATGAATGAGAGGGCTGGTCCCTAGCTGTTCTCTGACCTTCTGCTCAGTTCAAGTGCCTTTACTGGATGTATTGCTGAACTAGTTGGGGCTGTATAGCAGATGACACCAAGCTGGGGGGCAGAATTTGGACTCTTCTTCCGGGCAACCAGTGACAGAACGAGAGGGCACGGCCTGAAACTGCGTCAGGGGAGGTTCAGGTTGGATCTCAGGCAGCCCTTCCTCACGGAGAGGGTGCTCAGGCACTGGGATGCACTGCCCAGGGAAGTGGTGGAGTCACCATCCCTGGAGGTGTTTAAGGAGAGGCTGGATGTGGCACTTAGTGCCCTGGTCTGGCCGATGTGGTGGTGTTGGGTCACAGGCTGGACTTGATGATCTCAGAGATCTTTTCCAGCCTCAACAGTTCTGTGATTCTGTAATTCTGGACATATTGTAGGTGGATGAATAGACATAATACGTCGGGAATTGATTTTCACTGAATCTGATTAAGGCTAGGATTGATTTCCTGGTGAACTTTGAGTTGGAACAGCCCCCTTCACCTTATGCCATTCCCTTTGGATCAATAGGAGCAGGACCAGATCCTCCAGCCCTCTTCTAAACCCAGGATGGTGAGCAAGCGTGTGAGGCACGTTGTGTCTCTACCGCTCCCAGCCAGCCCCCATCCAAATACATAAACAGCCTTTGAGGAAAAACCGACTGTGAGTTTCTGACCACAAGTCCAAACAGCACATCAGCCCAGGGAAGGATTTTGGTGGAGCTGAAGGAGTTCAGCTTATTATTATTATAGTCAGATTATTTATACAGCAGCTCTTTAGTTCTTCAGTGCTGAATTACCTATCCTGGATGCAAGTGGCTGTACCTAAATTGGTTTTGAAAGCAAACTATCTGTAGATAACAATGGGACGAAATACTGTGGGCATGGGAAGTATTTGAGATTTTCTGAGATGATACATAATATAATAACTACAGGAAATTTGCATAATCTTAAGAAATTACCCATTTCTAAGCTATCTGTCTAAGCTATATGTCTAGTCATGAAGCTGAAAGAAATACTTCAAAAAATTCTCGTGGCTTACAAGATTTTCCTTTTGATTACAAGTGAGCCCGTATCGTCATTAAATAGAGTGCAATGGCTAATTTTTTACTACAAATAATAAGAAAAAAAATGTAGAAATCATTATGTACAAAAGACTGTTCTGCTGTTTCTGTCTCCCAGACAGTGAGTGATGCTGTTTGGATTACTGAAAGCTTTACTTGTAAGGTGCTAAAGCTGTTTATATTAACCTCATCTATGAATCGATACAGAGTCAGGATACGTGTTCGGAAGAACGCTATCCAGAAGACCTGAAGGTGGCCTAATATTAACCTGCTGTGTATGTTTTTTGATGTACAGCCAAGATGGAAACCACAGAAAGGTATTACCATGTCCTCAACCTGAAAAGTGAGGGAAGGCCAATCATTTTAATATATTAATAAATCCCACATAACTTTTTTAAGTTTAGTAGCACAGTTTATCCAAAATTATCGTATGTTTTTTTGGAAAGCATTGGTAGAAGATAGCCATAAATTTAACACATAGTTTTACAGAATTCACGATGATACTTATTATAGCAGAAAAAAATACCTTCCAGTAGAAAAAAAATCAAAGGTATTTCATGAAATTGAAAGGTTTCATTTGCAGGTTCCAGTTCCACATTTCAGACTAGAAGTAATAAATTTAGTCAAGGCATTTGGATAAGATACAGTGAGGCTTCAAATAAATGCAATATGCGTAGATTTTGCATATGTTTGAGGGCAAAGTATTAACGGAGCTCAAGTCCCTATCAGGAGGTCAGTTTTATTTATTCCTTAAGCAATGAGACAATGACTGCTGGGAATTAATCCATTCATTTTGTTGTTGTCTGTGCAATTTCATTTGCTTTCTTCCTTCGCAATTCCCTTGAAATTTTTACATAAATAGTCTTGCCAGCTCCCTTCCCCCTACTTATCTGCACATAGTTTTGTTAGATTACATTTAACATACTTTGGGGAAGATGGATGGAGTTAGCACATGTCCAGGCTACAAAGCCACCTTTGTATATAGTTACATTGCTCTGAGATCAGAGCAGGAACTAAGTTTACTGAGTCAATCTTTAGTCCTGGCTTTTGCTTAGCCCTAAAATGGAAGTTGCCCTATTGGTGATGGTGTTACTCACCCATCACTCATCAGAGTAGGAATCATCTTGCTTTTCTGAGGATGTCTATGCTATGGACCTAAGCCAGTGTCCCCGGGGCTCCATTGCTGATGTCCATGGCTGATGAACTTCAGACAAATACGTAGATGTGATTCATCCGGCTTATTTTAAGCTTTTAGTTTAGGACGAAGTTGCTCGCTAAAAGTGCCTAATAACTTTGTTACTGTAAAGGGACTTTAGGTGAGTAATTTGGATACTGCAGATGTCTCACTTCTGCAAGTGAATCCCATCGTTTGTCCCTGGACAGAAAATTACGAATTTTTAGAAAAAGTACATTTTAATTAATATATGTTACCACCCATAGCTTACTTTCATCTTATTCACAGTTGTAGATCCTTGACACTTCTGTAAGAGTTAAGGTTCTTTAAGGTCTTAAACTGTGTTTATGGAGGGAAATGGGGTTAATAACATTGTGGAGAAAAAAAAAAACAAAACTACTTTTCCTGTTTGTAACTTTGAAAATACATTAAAATTGGGATCATCTTGGTTTGCCAGGAAAAGACCTCATGTTTTCTTCTAATATTGGGAGCTTTGCACTAAACAGACAGGCGCTCAAAAACAATATTAAATCAGGTTTGCGCTGCAGACTTGTTCAGATTAATGGTTACTGCAGAATGTATGGTATGTTCTATAAGAGGGGGGTAAAAATGATAAAAATTCCCTGTATGTCTGTACATTATAGCTAAATCAAGTATTACATTACTAAAGCTATTGATCTTTCCCCAAGTAACATTATTTTCTGTATAAAACTCTGAGTAAGCTTAATCTTTGAAAAACACTTGCTCTTAAAACCCTTCCTTTCTTTGCTTTCCAATTCAAGGGACTCTCAGAAGAGTAAATATGTTTTTCATTTACTTAACACAAGTCTTCAGATAGTGATAATAATCTTGAGATTCAGAAGACTATTTTGTAAATGCTTCAATCTTGAGCTACTCTGCCCTTTATTTCTCAAATAAATCTAGGTAATATTTGACCTGCAACCCTAGAGCTGTCAGGAACAGCGTACAGTGCCCTGTCATTCTCTAGTCTAAAATAAAAAAAAAAAAAAAGAAAGAAAGATGTAGCATGCTTTTTTAGTAATATCAGTGATTGCAGGGCAACTTTGTTTTCTCCTTAGGGTAGTCACCTCACTCTTTTATAGCTGTGGTAGGTACACAATGGAGAGGTTTTTAGCAAAGGAAATCGGGAAATCACGCCACGATACAAATGCATAAGCAGTTTGGGAGGCCAGTATCTTCATCGTGAGCGTTGTTGCCAACCGCGGGGCTGTCCAGCCACGCTGCATACGTTTTTCCAATGTTCCAGCAGCTCTTCGGCACATTTCCTCCAGACACGGAATAGTTGGTAAGCAAGTTAGCGTTTGGCCACTTGCCTTCCCCTCACACAAAGAGCTTTATATGGCAAGGGAGAAAGCTTTAAAATGGAATCAAAATAAGGTGATTTTTCATCCCAGGTGGTAGGTGACAACATGCAACTCTTTGCCTTTTCTTTCCTTTCCCTTTTTAGTCTTCCTTTTTAGTTTTTCATGCTGAAAGAAAGATATAATGCAAGACATTTTTGGAAGACTAAACATACATTTACGGTGCCAGGTCCTATCTGCTACATCCTTCAATATGTTCCAAGGAAAGCATGCAAAGTATTTTAACTCTGCTGTACACCACATAACTCACCTTCTCAGCTTAGAGTGACTAGTAGTACTACAGAGGGAGTAAAAGCTATGTATTTTTAATTCTTTTGATAAACCGGCGGGGCAGTGTCATTGATGTCATTTATTGCATCTTCTTTCAAGCTGACGCTGCTTCACAGTGGCATTTCATTAGGGGGATTCAGTGTTTCTTCTTGTAGGAAAAATTCCCAGCAAACTTGCTTTTGTACTGATGAAAGAGGATTTCCGTCCTGTTGGAGTGACTTGCTGCTCCTTCCAAGAACAGAATTTGGAAAATTTCACTTGTACAAAATCGAAGTTGTTTCTTGGTTAAAACATCGTGTATCGTTTCTTTTTCTCAGGAAAAAATAGTCAAAAAATAAAGACTGTTAAAAAGAGCAAGGCATTATTCTGTGGAGTTTTACACAGAAAATTAAAAGACCACTTGGGGAAAGATCAGTAGCGCTTTCATAAACTTTCTCTGACTTCCCCAACATTGAATGCCATTTCCTTTAAATGCTTTTTGCCTGAAGTAACTCTGTTCACAGAAATGTGCTCACACTTTCTTCTCCCTTTTTATCCCATATTATTGATTCAGTTTGAGTTTACAGAATATACCTTAGAAATGTAAAGATAAGGGAACATGAAATTTTCTTCAGAGCAGGGATGATGTAAGAGAAAATAATTACTCTTTGTAATCCTGAGATGAGGAAAGCTGATCTGCTGCTGTCTTCTGCTTCAGTGTTTACTGTCCAGCTATTTATTTCTCCTGCATTTGCCGGTTATTTATAGACTATTCTAAAACTGGTAGGACTCTAGAATCCACTATTAAGAAAGACTTCTTTTAGACAGGAGAATTGAAGGGAGAAAACATTTTTGTTTCACAGATACATACGTAATTTTAATACATAAGAAAATATTCTAACAGAGGAAAAGTAACTAAGTATTTATTTGGTATATTAAAACAAAATTAAGTCCTGTGCTTAGACATCTACTGTAGAAAATTTGTGGAGATAAATGAAATTTCAAGAAATTTTTGTCACAGAGAAGCTCAGTCTGTTTGATTACCCACCTAAAGTTAAATTATTTCAGTATTACTTGACAGTACCCAACTAGTAATCTCTGACTGACAAAGACACAAATTATTACAGAATTTAAACCATAAACCTTTTTTTTCATAAAAAGCTTGCATTTTTCATCTATTTGAAGAAGTTATTTCTTAATACATGAAAAAATTGAACCCAAATTAGATGTTTTTCTAAAACATATAGAAAAATTACAGAAGAAATTCTAGGACTGCCGTTTCTAGGATGTATTATGTGAGAAGTGTCCTGTGCTATGAAGACGTTCAGATTAGATGATGCTGGTGGTGCCTTTTGTGTTCGAAAATATGACCAAATAAATTCAGAGTCAAAACAGATCTCTGTTATGGTTATGCTAGATGAGGGTTGAAGTTACAGCATGTATTGTGAAAATTATTTTTAAGGCATACAGAATCAATCTAGACCTATTCAGGACGTTGGTGGAAGAGATTAACTGAAAATTGTTACTTATCTGAAATGATAGCTCCACAAAACGTAGTCAAGGTGCCAGAAGCACACATAGGAGAACTGGAAAATACCTAAATAGAACAGTTTCTGTCCATGTGACTTCAAGTCAAAATACAGTAGAAATGATTGACTGGTTGGAGAAGGAAAAAAGAAGGAATAGCCAGGTATGTTCCTGGGCAATTAGTGATTTTATTTACAACCAAACTGAACGTGTTGACTGTCAACAAGATTTCATGATTGATGGATTTGACTGTTATAGAAAAGTGACCTAAAAGACAGAGAATAGAGAAAGAACCTGTGTATTTGAAATAGCTTTCTTTTAATTTATATTTTTATTTTCTTATTTGAGACACTGCTAAAGCCAAATTCTAGTTTCATAGCCTGCCTCCAAATACACTTACCAACAGCCCTTTTGTCTTCCATTAAGTCAGAATAAAGAACTGCAAATTTCAGTTTAATCGGATGTAAAAGTGCTCAGGGAGTCAGAGCAAGATTTGCGTGTATGTGTGTGGGTTTTTCTGTGTTGGCTTTTGTCTTTAATGTGAACACACTGTTACTTCATGTTCTTTGTGCATATTCCTTGGGCTGCCTGGACTCTCTGTAGAAGTCAAGTCTCTGTGCCATCAGCTGGTCCCTGTGCCACTTGGTGTCCTCAGTTGTGGTTCCATGCTTACCAGGTGTAGTGAGTTACTCACTGAGTTATTGTTTGGAAGATACTTACACTCATTTCTTTGATATTTAAGACTATCTACTTTGCTTGTTTGAGAGAGTTGGGCAAGCTCTCTGCTTCTGAAGAGGATAATCATTCTCTTTAACCTAATGACTGATTCCTGGCTCCAATACGTGAAGGATTTAATCTCTTCTAGAAACTAGATCCTCACGTGGTGAAAATCACCCCTGCTCTGTTCTAGTAAACAAAACTCAAGCACGTGCCCAGACCTAACCATGAACTTCAGTCCTGCCTCAACCATGCTGCCATCGTGGCATAAGGGCATTCGTGGACACTTTTGAGATATAATCTTGTATTTGACACTCGACTCTGTGTGAAATACAGTCTTCAATCTAGTAGTGAACATTTTAAGCCATTTTTTCTTGAACGAGCTCTAATTCAGTCTGATCTCCTTTCTTTTCCTGTAGGTGCTCAGAAGTATTAAAAAAAAACAAAACAAGAATAGATTAACAGTGAAAAAAAACCAACTTGAAATACATATTTACTACTTAGTGATGTGTGTTGAGTGTGGGACGGGGCACTTCAGTGCTCCTCTGTGGTAGATCCTCCAGGTGATGGAGCTCCAGGAGATGAAAAACCAATCTGTGGTTCATATTTCTGCATCTTAACTCATTCAATGCGTGTTTAATTTGGGAGAGTGACTTCAAGGTTATGGCAGGGCGGCTTTGGTGCTGTGATTTCTGTTGTGGGAGTAAGGTTCATCACGTACTTCTACTCTTTTGCCAGAGAGCAGAAAGACAAACACGGATGATGGACTCGGCCCAGTACGCAGAATTTTGTGAAAGCCGGCAGCTGAGTTTTTGTAAGTATTATAATGCCAGTACTGTATTGAGATGTTCAGTTATTATTTCATGTAATAGAGAGCACAGCAGAACCTCATGTTTTTTGAAAGCACTTTTATTTCATCCTCAATAGTAAAACTTTAAATTCTTCGTCTGCGTAACTCCTGGGAACAGTTAATTTAGCATAGTTTCAGACTGTCAGGCATAGTATTTCATTTGAATTTTCACCAAGCTTTCTAGATGCTTAGATACTGTGCTGGTAGGGATGGCTGCAAAGATAAAACTGGTAAAGAGTTAATGGATTGAAAAGACAATACTTGTCTGCAGTCTGTGTGGTGGTGTTATAGTCAGCATATTAGTAAAATTTCATGGTTGCAGGTTTTTCCGAATTCATCTAAAATTAGAGAAGAGCAGCAAGTTTTGCTTTTATTTCCCTATCCGCAGAGACACAAAGAACGTACTAAAGAGTCTTTTCTATTTTAAGCTGTAAGCTCCGGCTGTGGAATTTATTCAACATTAGCCAAATTCATCAGTATACGCCATTCCAACACTAATAACATGATGACAGAATTAGGGTTTTACTAGCACTGGAAACCAACTTACTAGAAGTACTTGTGGGCCACAGCTATAATGAGCTGTAAATTAATGGGCTTGATCATGTAGCAAAACATCATTACAGAGGCGGTTAAGTGATGACTAAGGTTTTAGGTCAAATGTCAGAGAAAGTGAGGTGAAGGAGCCAGTAAAAATCATGACAAAACAGCACATGATCCTACAGCACAGACTTGAGCACAATGGTATCTTTAAATGAGAGACCTTATCTTGTTCTTCCTTTTAGATTCAAATAAAGATTCACTCATTTATGGCAAATAAATGACACATTTGAAATACTGTTCTGTGTCAGCAAATGTCAGCAAATGTAGGAAAACATGTTTTGTAAGCATTTCTCTTGCTAATTCAGAGTAGTTATAATTTGGCATCACACATCTGTGAGCCATTAGAGGAATGATACTTCAGATTAGGGTGATTTCAGGAAATGAAAGGTTTGTGATAAAGTCTTTTTTTTTTTAAGCCCCAAAATTATTATCTGGAGACAGAACAAATGGAAATCTTAAATTCGTGAAATGAAATTGAATGTTGCTGACCAGGGGATTGTGATCTATAAAAATATCTCAGTGGTATTTTTGTAATGTTTTTACATGTCCGTGTCTCTGCAGTTCTTTTTGACTGACATTTAATGTCATTAAAGAATAAGAAAATTACAGTGTTTAGAAAATAGTGGCAAGAGAGACTCAGGCACAAATTCAATCAGATAATATGAACTCAGCTAGATAGAACATACTAAAGGCCATGCAGACCATTTATGAAAATCTAATGCAAAGGCTATTTTTACTTAGTTTCATATATTTTAGTAAAAAATGAGTGTATTGCTATGTTTAAAGTAGTAAATCCTTTCTACTGTAATATAAGCCCATGAAAACTTTGTCACTGCAGAATAAACCTGTTCAGAAACTTCAAGAAGCCTGTTCTAACAACATATATTAATTACCGCTCCACATATTTCTGTGCGCTTGTAAAGACAGACAAAAGAAAATGTCTGTCCAAGGATCAAGTACTGCAGGAGTACAAATTTAAATCCTCGGGAACATTTTGCAGTCCTGCTGTCCCCTTCACACTTCTCTTGCTTTGACCTTATTTTTGGTCTTTAGCGACCCGATGTAACCTTCTCCTGCCTTCCTAAAGAATAACCATTATTTACACTTGTTTTCTGTTTAACAGAAAGCACTTGTCTTCAGCTTTTTAGTTCTCATTGAAGACTGGAAAGAGTTGTTTCAGAAGGTTCTCCCACCTTGTATTTACTTCATTTTGATTGTCCTGTCTTCACAAACAGCCTTCATTAAGACTTCTGCGTTACTAGCTTCTTTCTATCCAAGTCTCCAGAGCTTTCGGTGGTTGGCTTTTTCACCACTGATCTAAGTAGGATCATCATTTTTTTCCTCCTTTTACTCTCTCAGCAAATATCATGTTACTTTGTCTCATATTTTTCTCTGTACTTTCTCCTCAATGTTCTCATCCATTAGCAGCGTGAAGTTCTCGTATGAGCGTTGAATCATTTGCAGATCTACATCTATCCTTGTTTCTTTCTGTCCAATGCACATTTTAAAAACACTCATCTACGAATCATTTTGGCAAGCTTCTCAGCACCTAATCCCTGGGTATTTACCTCAAGGACTTTCTCGTTCTTCCATCCTTCCTCATTTGTCTTTGCTATTGTTAATGATGTCATTTTATCTAGGTTCAGATTTGTGTTGATTTCTTCCAGTGCTTTCTCTCATTCATCAAAGATGTGGCGCAATCGTATTATTTCTTTTACAGTACTATATTCAAAATCAGGTCTGTCCTGTCTACGGTCCTTTGGGGCAGACCCTTCCTTATTCTGAAATCTCCCTTACGATTGATTAACTATGTGTTTTTCTCTTTACTCTGTGCTGCTTATGGGTCTCCAAAATGTTGTGTATGAAACAACAGTCTTTCCCCAGTAATTCCTTTTCAAAAATTCCTTCCTTTGCCAATCGAATCACATTGACACTCCACGTTTCACATTTGCAGTATTTTCCACGACTGGTGAAAAAAACAAAAATGCATGATTTTGGCCTACTTGTTGTTAACTGTTCCTTTTTGCCCTTATGATTTTAACTGACAGCAAAGAAAGCATCCAAGTTTCGTGACTGGTTGGACTGTAGCAGTATGGAAATAAAGCCAAATGCAGTTGCAATGGAGATTTTGGCCTATTTAGCATATGAGACTGTGGCACAGGTAAGGCAGTAGCACTGACTGAACCCTGGTTAATCAAAATGCATTAATTACTCTAGGATATAGCTCAGCCTCGGGTGACTGTGGTGTAAGCTCCTTCAGAAACTTGCAGTCCCTACTTTAGCTGAGCGAGCTGCCTGGATTCCCATCTGTCTTTCAATTTGCTGTGTGACAGATGCGTGCTGTACCTTATTCACCCGTCTGATCCACATCTAGGAATGTTTTATTATCGTTACAGAGGAGAGTCGAGTCCGGCACGAACTTTATTCACGTCCAGACTGCAACCACATACTTCGCTATGTGACCTTTGGCAGTGTGTTGAGGCTCAGCCAACCCCATTGCACAATTGGATTAAAAAGCAGGATTTCCTGGAAAACCAAACGTTACCTTAGTGCCAAGCCTAGCCCTCCTGGGTAGATAGATTACTCCATATATTTACAGACGTGGAAAAAAAAAAAAGATTCCTTAGACTGAAATATCTCTGAATAGTTTTGTTTTCCACTGAGAAACGCTGTCTCGACCCACAACTCCCCTCTCACTTCATTGTTCCAATGGCATTTGTAGTTAAGTCCTGTGTCAGTAAAACTACCTGGGTTTCGGCTGTTTTTACTCCTCCAGTTGGTGGACTTGGCCCTTCTGGTTAAGCAGGACATGATTCCCAAAGCCGGTGACCCGTTCAGTCATGCCATATCTGCCACCTTCATACAATGTCACAACTCTACTGAGGTAAACCTTGATTTTTTTACATACTGATGCATTTTATGTTTTACTTCTGCAAGTATTTGGCGGTTTGTTGCTTTCAAAGTAGGAGTTGTTGAATCTGGAATTGGTGCACTTGATGAACGTTGAAGTTAAATTAATTTAAACAGAAAGACATTAAGTTATAGTTGCAAATGTTAAATTCTTAGCAACATCATTATATTTAAATATAAATCCTCGTTTTCTGGGTGGAAATTCCTTCTCTGTTGAAGGCTCTCTCTGTTGCAGATTTGGAGATTACAGTTGGCAACAGTGGCAAGTGCAATAAGTGCTGTTTTCCCTGCATCACTATGATACAGTTCTTGTAGTAGAAAGAGCAGACTCAATTCTGTATTGCATCTAAAAGTAAATTTAAGAGGACAATATGGGGGGGTTTTTTTGGTGATTTGGTTATATAATGGCTCTTTGACATCTTCCTTTTTACAGCCACATCTCTTAGGGCAATCTACAAGTGTGAAGACCAGTCTTGACTCTCCTGAAAACACACCACCCCCTACACCCACCCCCCCAGCATCAGTGGGACAGCAGCATCTGGGGAAAACCCCATCAGCAGCCCTGGGGAATGGTGGAATTGGGCAGGACTCTACCAAATCCAAACAAAGGAAGAGAAAAAAGGTATTTGATGCCTGGGGGGCAAAAAAAAAAAGGAAAAAGGAGCCAAAATATCTTTAGGAAGTAACACATCTCATTTTAAATATTAATTTTAACATGTATCACATGTTAACTACCAATATTATTGTGAGGATAACTTGTGGTTTGGTATTTTTTCTGTCAGAATCAGTCTAAACGTTCTCTCTAAGGTCTACAAACTGAATTTTGTTAAGATAACAACTGCTGCTTCTTAGATGAGTGGCTCCTCTACAGCCACAGCAGCAGACAACACCCCAAATAAACATCCCCTTCTCTCACAGTAGCGGCTAGCACAGGTTTGGAGGGTCAAAGCATAAGCACAGTAGGCAAAGAGGTGGTTGTGATTTTCCTGCTCCCCACAGCCGTAGGCGACTGCCTTCTTTGCCTATAACAACTTTGCCTGACCTGCTTTATTTTTATGCCAATTAGTTGCATTCAGTCTAAATATTTGTTTGCTTTCCATAAAGTATGGACGTCTCATATTCAGAATGTGAAATGTAAATATTACAATTCCTGTCTTCTGTTGTGGAGCCTCAGTATTCTGTCTGAGAGGGATATATGCACCTTAAAACCACAAGGGAAATCAATTTGATTAAATAAACTGGATAGGAAGCACTTAGGACTTTTTTGGAAAAAAAAAAAAAGTGATGTCAGTACTCATTTTACTGCAAAGCAATGGAGTAGCTTGTGATTCACTCATGTGTGTTATTGTTCTCCTACAACATTTTTCACAGGGTAAAACCAGTGATATTTACAATGACAGATAGAAAAAGACATATTTTCTCCTTCTAGTGTCTTCAATGCTGTAGATACTCCTTGTGTATTCAACTTACTCTCTACCCTTACTGTACTCCCTGTAGAAAGCCTTTAGTGCATTGTAAAAACCTCTCTGAAGTCTTGCTTTTTCCTATTCCTTTTTATGTTACATTTGGTTATGTCCTGTTTCTGTTGCTGATTTCCGTTTTGATTCCTAGGAACAAAGTTGGACTTGATGATCTTAAGGTCCTTTCCAACCTTGATGCTTCTGTGATTCTATAAGAATTTAGCTGGAGATGTAGTTTTTGGTACCTTATATTTCACTAATGTTGCGAGTTTATTTTAAATTCTTAGTGTTCGACTTAAAGCCTTTTAAAATACTTGTATTCCTAAAAGTGCACAGTTTTAATGAAATGTTCCCATGACTTTCCACCTTGGTTAGGTATATACTAGATATAACTGAGACCTTGGGACAAATGAGTTAACTTGGTGAAGCATGTTATTCTTAGTCCATGAAGGCCCAGTCCAGCAGGAAATATTTCAGTTTCATATTCCCTTTATGAATGTCAGTCAGCAAGGGAAGAATCTGCCATAATTTTATGAATAATTCTGTGTGTACACATGCAGGCTCCAGTGGACTCAGCACTCTTGAGAATAAAACATTTTGTAAAAATATCCCAGGTCTGAAAGCATTGCTGTATAGCGTGAACACACAAGGGGACCGTGTCTGTGTGTGCATTAAATTTCAGAGTATAATTTAAGTTTTTGTCATTCTCAGTGCATTCACTAATAACTTTTTCATTAATTTATCACCAAGCATCATTCTGATAAGTCGTCTGAATTCTGGCAAGCAGCTATGTCTAGACAGAGCCTAAACCAACATTTCAGTTTGACTAGCAAGGCAGAAAGTGTTACTTTTTCCTCTTAAAATCTCGGGGATATTTTTGTAAAATCAATGGACCAGTAGCAGAGAATTCTTATTTTTCCTGCTTAGGCTCCTTCATCCAAAAAGTCATTTGAAACTGAAGAGCATTCCAGTTTGAGGTAATTAAAATATTTTTGCATCCCTCTGACACCATTATGTCACATGCTCCATCTTCAATTTTCAATCTGATATTACTCGATGGTGATTTTGGTGTCAAATTGCCTTCCACTTTGAGTACTTATTCAATATTTTCCCCACCCCTTGACATCATAATGAGGGCCTGAAATGCTTTAAAAATAGTTTCTGTGGTTATTGCAGTATGACTTATATGACCCTTTCATTTTAGTTCGAACATTTTCTGCTCTTTTCAATTGCAACATACAGCAGCACTAGGCGAAAGATTTAAGAGGACAAAAATGGTGTTCTTTGGGTCTCTTAAGCAAAGTTCATGTAAAAGTCCTCTTTGATTTGTTAATAGCTTTTTTTTTTCCCCTCTAATCTAGTGTGTGGCAGCAACGATGTGTATCCTCGAGAAAAAAAAAATTAGTCCATTTTATAAAGGTTTATTTTCATACTTTATGCACTGTAGGTCTGTTGTGTGTTTTTGATTTAGTAACAATTTATGTGTTTTTCTGTTGCAGAGCACTGCAGCCTGTGGTATAGAGGCTCAAAGCGATGCCATCCAGCCCAGCCACATCAGAGAGGCCATTCGACGCTACGGCCACAAGATTGGCCCCCTTTCCCCATTCACAGTACGTAATAACAGAGTTATAAAAAGTTATATTTATAATCTTCAAGAACTTTGATTTTCAAGTGGTCAAATGAAGAAGCTTTGGAATTGTTGAGAGCAATTTGTGGCGACTGTAATTTTCTTTATAAAAGTGGCATAATTCTCTTGGGAAATAAAACAGTAATTTCTGTCTCCGTTTGGAAAGACAAAAAAGTTTTTTTTTCCTTTTAAATATTATTTTCTTTCAATTACAAATTATGCTTTTTCGTTAGTGCTTGAATTTTCTGTTTTTGCAAAGTTTAGGTTTACAGTTATTTTAAATTATATGTATTCCAATATGGTGAGGAGCACTTTATATTCTAAAATTAGTTGCGTGTCAGATACCGCTCCTATTGGAAGTTGAACTCTCAAGCGACACATTTACGGTCCGAGAACGGTTGCTTCAGACAACTTTGAACCTCCACTAAAACATAATAGAACTGAGCTTGTGGTGAAACACTCATGGGTTATGAGGTTTTGCCATCATTTTTTCTATGCAAATTGCAAATCCGTTGCCCAGAGCCGCCAAACGAATTCTTTATTTATTTTTCCCAGCTGATAAAAATGTACAAGGAGTCTGTCTCCAGTGTCATAGATTGGGGTCATTTTCTTCTCTTCTGCTGTTCCGTGTGGCATTCATCCTTGCTTACCTCAAAGTATCTACATCTAGGAAAGAATGAACGTTAAAGAAGTCATTACAGGAAAAGAAAACCACTCCAAACTAGATCTGAACTCTTAAAAATCAGGAAGAAATTGTCCATGTTTGGAGGGACTTTAGGAAAGGAAAATGATTCTAAATTTGGAGGAAGTTATTCTGCATTAGAATAATAAATAATAAAATAAAAATAATAGCAAGGAAATAGTAGGGCTTGACCTTAGAAATTAGTAACAATTAAAAATAATGGTTTTATAAATGGCAGTAAATATTTGGTTTATTAATGATAGTTGATATCTATTTACAGTAAATTATCTTTATGTAATTTTACCTCTCTTTTGCCGCTCACGAATGCTAGATTAATACCATGTAAAGCAAAGGACAGAATTTCTGGTCCAACATAGAGAAATTGTCTTTAGCAGAAGTTTGCCAAGAGGTGTAACTAAGAACGTGGCAGAACGTATTTAATTTTATTATAAAGAAATAAAGATCTCACATAAACAGTGACCCACACTAAAAGTTTTTTGGTTAATTTTGAACCAAAGTTTGAAATTTCCCTGCAATCACGAGATATTATAAAATACTCGAGTTTAGGTTGGTTTTTTTTTAATGTCGTGCAATCTTGTGATCCTCCCAAAAAGTGCAACTAACTGAATAATTTAATTTGTTGACATTACCTACTGTCGGTGTGGCTGATGAGATGAGCAGATCTTGTTCCCTCTATACAGACCAAGAGCAAGAGAGAGAATCTTGGGTCATCTTCTAGATGCCTAAAGATCTTGTAGAGCTACAGCAATGAGAAAGTTCAGGAAAATCATTTTGAGAGATATTGTAGAGTCTGCATGTAGTCTGCCAGTCTGCCGGCTTTCCCTGTCAGTGCCCTCATTGGCAGTGCTGGGGATGAACTTTGCTGTCACAGCTGTGCAGAATAAAAGTTCCCCAAACTTCCCGTAAGCTCCTTACAGGCACAGAAAGCATAAAGGTAGATTGATGCTTTCTTTGACCTTTTTGTATCGCCAGACTCTCACACTGCTGTATTACAAATATTGTCTCTAGGCACTTTGAACAGTACTGCGGCAACAATTCTTTTGATGATTTCTCCTTTCTGCTATTGCCACTACCGTCACGATAGTTGCTTTGTGTATCTGCATGACCTTCCAGACAGGGTGACCGAATCAGGAGAAAAGGGCTCTTTATTCAGTGTGCATCTTGTGATTCTGTGGTGACGCTTTAAAAACTGCCAAGAGAGAAATATTGAATGGATATCTATCATTAGATTGAGTGAAGTCATGCTTTCAGCTGTTTCCACCCTTAAAACTAACCTAAAGGCCATGTAGAGAAGTTAGGGATATACATTTGCACGTCATCTCTTCTTTTTGGGGCGTGGGGGAGCAGCCTGGCGGAGAAGGACCTGGGGGTGTTGATGGACAGCTGGCTGAACAGGAGCCAGCAGTGTGCCCAGTGGGACAACAAGGCCAACGGCATCCTGGCCTGTGTCAGGAATAGTGTGGCTACCAGGAGCAAGGAGGTGATCGTGGCCCTGCACTCGGCACTGGTGAGGCTGCACTTTGAGCACTGTGTTCAGTTTTGGGTGCTGCAATATAAGAAAGACATTGAGGTGCTGGAGTGGGTCCGAAGTAGGGGAACAAAGCTGGTGAAGGGTCTAGAGAACCAAGTTTTATGAGGATCAGCTGAGGGATCTGGGGTTGTTTAGGCTGGAGAAAAGGAGGCTGAGGGGAGACCTTCTTGCTCTCTACAACTGCCTGAGAGGAGGTTGTAGAGAGGTGAGAATCAGTCTGTTCAAACAAGTAAAAAGTGATAGAATGAGAGGAAATGGGCCCAAGTTGCGAGTTTGGGTTGGATATTGGGAGGAACTTGTTCACTGAAGGACTCCTCAGGCATTGGCACTGGCTGCCTAGGGAGGGAGTTGAGTCCCCATCCCTAGAGATGTTTAAAAGACGAGTAGATGTTGTGCTGAGAGACGTGGTTCAGCAGCTGAGTTGGTAAGGCTGGGTCAATGGTTACACTATTATCTTAAAGGTCTTTTCCAACCAAAATGATTCTGTGATTCTGTGATTTAGATTTAGAAGCATTCAATTTAGATTAATTTACATTTAGAATCATTCTATGATTTAGATTTAGATTCTAGATTTAGAATCACAGAATAGAATCACGAAATTGTTTGGGTTGGAAGGGACCTTTAAAGGTCATCTAGGCCAACCCCCTGCAGTGAGCAGGCACATCTTGAACTAGATCAGGTTGCTCAGAGCCCCATCCAACCCAACCTTGAATGTCTCCAGGAATGGAGCTTCCAACACTACGCAACCTGTTCCAATGTCTCCCCACCCTCATTGTAAAAATTTTCTCCTTTGGATTTAGTCTAAATCTACCCTCGTTTCATTAAAAACCACTACCCCTTTCCTGTTGCAACAGGCTCTGCTAAAAAGATTGTCCCCATCTTTTTTACAGATGGAGGACCCCTGCCCCTTTAAGTACTCGAAAACTGCTCTAAGGTCTCCCTGGAGCCTTCTCTTCTCCAGGCTGAACAACCCCAACTCTCTCAGCCTGTCCTCACAGCAGAGCTGCTCCAGCCCTCTGATCATTCTTGTGGCCTCCTCTGGACTCACTCCAACAGGTTCTTTTAAGTCTATTGATCATTCTTCCACATCAGATCTCATTTTGTAGTCAGTAGGTGCTCCGACAGAGTCTGCTGTGGGTGAGTGAGGAAGGATTTTTCTGCATGTCCAGATGTTTTACACCACATTTTGTGATGGCAGTTTACCATTTGTGTTAGCAGTCCTACTACAGACACAAGGGAAGGAATGAAGAAACAACGATTTTTGTGAGCTGTATACATGTTCAATTCAGTCCCTAAAAAGCAGAAGGCATAGTTCTACATTGTGATAGTAACGAGAAAAAAAGCACAAGTCTACTAATGACAAAATGCTGTATTACTCCAGTATAAGTTTATGTTACTTGTACAGGAGGAATGTAGAATCAGTCCCAGAAACCTAACTGTTTGCTTATCTATCCCAAATAACATGAAACATGTTAGGGGCATACAGGAAATCTCATTCAAGGAATAATAGGCAAAATAACTTACCCAAAATATTCAAAAACAGCTTTTTAAAAACAAGAGCATGTTACTGCTCTTGAGTGCTGACTGTTCAGAAAAGTTTGTGAAAGAAAAAGGAATCTCTTTAAATGCTTTCCTGTCTTCCAAAGTAATATTACATGAGCTTTAGCACAGTGCTGTTATTGGAATTTAGTAAATTATTTTAATTTTGTTGGCCTGTGCTACTCTGAAATTTTCTTGGATATGTGACTATTGAGCAGTAAGGAGGATTTACAGAAGAATTTTACCCTCTCTGTAAATTAGTAAGAAATAATGGAGAGCTCTGGACTATTTTTTCATTACAAATAATTTCCATCTTACTCCAGCCAATCATACGAGGCAGAGAGCAAATATTTTCTTTTTCATTTGAGAGATTATTTTTAATTTAGCTAAGGTTGTTTTCTGGCTTTTTGCCATGCTGCCTAGTGTGAGGCATTCAGTAGCCTCCCCCAAAATTCACTGTGTATCATTTTTTAGGTTTATGATTTAACAACATGAATTTTTGAAAGACTTCATCATCTGTACAAAATGGATTGAGTTTAAATCAGTAATGCGTCTGGAGAAATTAATAAGATCTAGACATGCACAGTATCTGATAATATTTCTCCTTTTAAAATTTTAAGATTTTCTGTGTATGACAAATCCATGTGGAAATTTCTTTGTGCAAAAACTCTCATTTTAAACCAAAACCTGCACTGTCTGGAAACTCACCCTCCGTGGTGGAAAGACTCACACATAACTGCAGAGACAGATGGAGATGTAGATATTTCACTGGGTTGTCAGCTGGGAGACCATCCTTGTTTTCTCCAGTTTCAGCCTTGCACTCCAAAAACATGAAAACCTCCTACCTCCCTTCTCCTCTGTGGGGTTAGAGGAAGGGATCTGCCTTGCTTTTGGACTTGATAAACATGGTTTTTGGTGATGACTCGTTCGTATTTGACCCAAGTGCTTGCCCATGCACATCTAAAGCTAACCCTCTTGACTCACTTGCCATGGAGAATGTAATGTCCAAAGCCTTGATTCTGCTCAGTTGAATAAAGTTTACTTATTTCCTTGACACAGTTCACAAGAGGATTTGAACTGATAGGAGAGTCTTCTTCTGGTCTTTTTCTATCCTACCAGTAACCAGCCTTCATTGTGATGTGAGCTCTCTGGCTTTTCCTCAGCCCACTTTTACGTTGCTCAAGGAACACCAGAACAGAGAACCGTGAGAACCTTACACATGTAGGTGTTGGCTGTAATCTTGTCTTAGTTAAAAAATGGTGTTTTCATCAAGAAACTTCCGTGTATGGGAGATTGATTTTGGGATGGATGCCTTCAATTATTGGGGGCCGGTTAGCTCAGTGGTTTGAGCTCAGTGCTGACAACAATGACAACACTGAGGTCACGGGTTTGATTCCTGCTCGGTCCCCATGTGTTGCCTGGTCTAGTCAAGAGGTGACGTCCCTGCCCATGACAGGGAGGTTGGACTAGATGATCTCTAAGGTCCCTTCCAGCCTAGGCCATTCCATGATTCTAGGATTCTATGAACGTGAGATTCACCCATAGGCAGACTCGGTTCAAGTAATGAGACCTCATGTCGAAGCTTGATGTTGGAGGAGACAGAGTGAATGGATCTCGTAGCTGGGGCCATAGGAGGAATTTCTAAAGTCAAACTTTCCATTTTAGACATGAATAAGAAAGTAGTTCGTATCTTCACTGCGAGGGTGGCGAAACACTGGGACAGGTCGCCCAGAGGGATTGTGGATCCTCCATCCCTGGAAGTGTTCACGGTCAGGTTAGACGGGTCTTTGGGCCATCAGGGCTAGTGGGAGGTGTCCCTGTCCATGGCCAAGGGCTTGGAACTAGATGCTCTTTAAGGTCCTTTCCAACCCAAACCATTTTATGATACTCAGAATCACTCTCAGATATGTTTCTATGGTGAAACTGTCTGATGTAGGTTTTGCCTTATGTCCCAGCTCCTCACGTGGGATTCAGCACAACAGGTTATTGCAGTTCCCCACATACATTTCACAGCTTGGACACCACAGTGTTAGGGTTCTCAGCTCCATTTCTTACATGCTACTGCTCCAAAGGAATAAAAGAAGTGAGTTTAGTTCTCTCTACTCTTTGGGCTAACGTTTTTCATTCCTCAAGTCTTCTTTTTTAAAAAGATGAAAGACTTTCCGTGAGTAACATTAGGGTGCAGTTGATGTCTGTCTTTCCGCTTCACACGTCCCTGTGTAGGATAACCCATGACTGTTACATTTCTTTCTTATAGTTAGAAAACGCCTACCCTAACAGTTTTGGTTCAAATAATGACTTTCTGAGTAGAGCAGGCCCTTGGCAACTACCAGCCTGTTGGTTATTACACTGATCTGTAAAAATATCCGTTCTAGTGACTTCAAAGAGATGAGGAGAGGGTTCAGGATAGTCTGGTACAATTTTTTTCCCTAAGACACCGTAGAGAACAGCTCAAACTTCTGTCTAATGTTATATCAAAGTTTTGCACTACCTAGAAACTAAACATAGCCTGTGTCAAACTTCCTATAACTGAGATAAGGACTTTTGAGACAGTTTAGCTAATGCAAAAAAAAACCCCAACCAAATTATGGCTAAGTATCCACTTGACTGGGAATCAGTAATAGCTTCTCAGTCCTTCAGGAAGGAGGTATAGTCTTGAATATACCAAGTCATTTTGTACTCAGCATCCAGTGTTTGAGTAGGAGTCTAAGATTATGCATACTGCATTCGTGTCCTGGTGTGCTTTGCCTCCTTGTCTGAATAGATTTCCCAGAAGAATCAAGGTGTGTTTGCTAAATCCAGTCATAGTGGGATAGTTTAGCCCAGAACCACTTAACGTCACTATCTGAGAATTAATGTAAATTGTTCTAAGTGAATAAATAAATATTTCCAAACTGTTAAATAACTATGAGTGTTGTTAAGTTGATGTTTTTATAGAAATAAGAATACTAAGTATTTTCAAGCATTAAACCAATTATAGAGATGAAACAGGACTAGTAGCAATAATAATTGCCATGACGCATGGATTTTTATAACGCCTTTGTTATGAATATCTTAAACTTCAGACTTTTATGCCAGTTACATCCCTTGAAATGTTCTCTTCATATTAATGGGGTAATATCTGGCATACTGTGTTTGGCAATTTTCTATGAAAGAATGGCAATGTGTTTTAGGTCTGTGACACCAGAATGAGGGACAAAGGAAAGGGAGGAGCAGAAACAAAGCAAAATTTCTTTGAATCTGTGTCCCAGGATGCTTTCTGACTTTGAGAACCCTTGCCATGCCGAATTCATCATAGAACTTACGGCTCATGGACTTCCATGCCAGCTGGTGGATCACACTGACTGACTCCAGTAGTGAGGAAAACAAAGCCCGTTATGGGATAATCGGTGTGCTCTGATTACAGGCTTCTGCATACATAAAAAGGAGCTTATGCCCATTGTGAGAATTCCACAGGTTCTAGCTTCTTCACCCTGAGGTCACAGAATCACAGAATGTTAGGGGCTGGAAGGGGCTACTAGAGAACATCTAGTCCAACCCCCCTGCGAGAGCAGGATCACCAGTACCGACCCCTGAGAGACTCCGCTAGATACAGGCCTCCAGCTAGACTCTGCCCTGTTGTCCAGGATATTGATCATACAACTGTAGAAAGGTTGGGGTTGGTAACAGAGCCACAAAGGGACATCTGCCTTATGGGGAAAGGCTGAAGGAGCTGGGTCTCTTTAGCTTGGAGAAGAGGAGGCTGAGGGGTGACCTCATAAATGTTTATAAATATGTCAAGGGGGAGTGTCAGGAGGATGGAGCCAGGCTCTTCTCAGTGATGTCCAATGACAGGACAAGGGGCAGTGGGTACAAGTTGGAACACAAGAGGTTCCACAAAAACATTAGAAAAAACTTTCACTGTGAGGGTGCCAGAGCCCTGGCACAGGCTGCCCAGGGAGGTTGTGGAGTCTCCTTCTCTGGAGGCATTCAAACCCTGCCTGGACGTGTTCCTGTGTGACCAACTCTGGGTGATCCTGCTCTGGCAGGGGGGCTGGACTAGATGATGTTCTGAGGTCTTTTCCAACCCCTGACATCCTGTGATTCCATGATTCTGTGATTCTGTGAAATATCATCTGGTTCCAACCCCCTGTCCTGGTCAGAGACACCTCCCACTAGACCAGGCTGCTTGAAGCCCCGTCCAACCTGGCCTTGAACACTTCCAGGGAGGGAACATCCACAACTTGTCCGAGCACTCTGTGCCATTTTCTCACAGTCCTCATCCTGACAGGATTCCTACCAGCTTCATTCTTTCAGCTTTGAGAAAGTTTTGACCTAGGTTGACCTAGATTCAAAAGTTCAGAATGATTTTTGCCCACTGCAGCAGTTTGAGACATACACATGCTATAACCCTGTTATTGCTGGCTTTTTTTTTGGTCTCATTGAATCTTGCTGGTTTTGTCTGGTTGAACCTTGATGAGACTGAGATGAATCTCATCAGTTTTAGTTAGCAGATACCAACATACCTTCTTTCTAAGATGACTAGATTTCTGAAGGAAATCATGTGAAGAACTTCTATTTTGCAGTACACTTTAAAATACCAGTCTTACTTGTAAAAGGGGAAGTCTGAATGTATGTACAAGTTTTATCTTTTGCTACTGAATAATTCAGTCCTACACAGAGAAATTAGATTTTAGTTCTGTTTAAAACTAAGTGTAGGAGAATGTTTTATTTTAAAAAACCATATTCTTTTGGGACTATTTTCTCTAAGATTGTTAATATGTATTTGTGAAGCAGTGATATTTTCTCACATCTTTCCATTTTTTGCTGTTTCATCATGATTGTCCTTCTCTTCCATCTGATTTGGTGATAACTATTCCTAATAAGGCCATTTTGGAAGAAGAGTTAAGCTGTGTAATTTATTCTTTAGCAGCATCTGATGCATGTTGGTTTGGACAAAAAGAGCTCTTTGGAAGTTTTGTAATCCTATGGTAAATGAGAACTAACATTAAACTAGTGAAAATGATCCGTTTGCATTTATTTTGACCTTAATAGCTATATCAAAATGACTAACATAATTAGAGCATTTAGGTTTTGTCTCTTAAGTGCAAGCTACAATGGAAAGCAGCAAGTGTACTCTAGATTCTTCTGCATTGTATCATGTCTAAGGTAGCCTAGACATATATTTTATCTGTATATTCTCTGCTAAGAGTAGTGGATGGTACTCAGTACTACCTACTTCAAAGCATGGCCCAGACTTTCAAGGAGCAGAGTAAAGAAATAATTGATTTTAAAAACAGCGCCGTATCATTTTGCAAGACATGAATGGAAAATATGTAACTCTTCATCAGGTGGGATGATGCAATTCCATGTGTTGAACGTGAATCTATTTCTCCGTGCTCTGTGCCTTTAAGTTAAATGTTTTAGTTGTATAGTTAAAGAGAAACCGAATTTATAAGACAGTGGCCGTTAAGCAGCAGCATGCGCATGTGTAAATGGAGCATATTGAATGAACAGAGGAACCAACTTTCATTTGGGTGTTTACGTTTTGTGGAGAATGCTCCTTCAGGCTTCAGGTTATTTCAATATGAAAAGACTCACTGGTCCAAACCTTCTCTTCTTAAATACATCCGTCCCATAGAATTGCCTGAGCACCATAAAACAATGAATATTTGCAAACCCGTATTTATGATGCTGTTTGTGACGTTCAGAATATGTAACACCAGAGAACACTACTCGGCAGAGACATTATTTGGGCCTTATACAGCCCTGCCTATACTCTTAGAGGTTCTTAAAAAGTGCAAGTATTCCATGTAGACTTCACTGTTTTACATGTACATGTAAGTAATAGTTTCACCATCAAATTATATACTGAGTCACAAGCTGTCGCTTTTGATGTTTTACAAGTGCTTATCATTGATCCTAATTCAGCTCAGATTTTATGCAAATGCTTAAAGATGTTTCTCTTCCAAAAAATACTGACGTTTGTCACAAACCTTTATTAATTTCAATTTAATAAAAATGACATTTCCTCTAGAAAACAAAATTTATGAAATAGTAGCTGAAAACCTGAGCTTGTAAGAGACTAAACCAACAGATTCTGGGGATAGAAAAAAGAGAGGGAGTCTTAAAAAATATAAAGGGTAGTGAGGCAGTATGGTGTTTGCAGAGATAAACGGAACATTTTGAACAGCAAGTTTGGTTTAGGTGCCTTAAACTTCAAGAATCCAGCTTCATGTTTGGTTCGCAACTTAGTTTTCTTAACTGAAAGAAATTTCTTTCTGCATATTTCAGACCCAAATAGTAGGGAGAAAGAGCTCTGGAATACCATCTACAATAATTGCTTCAATATACACAATGTGGATACATTACAACTAAATTTTTCTAAAGCATTTGAATGAAAAATAAAAATGAATGCTGTTTCCGAAAGAAATTAGGTACATAGAAATCAAATAAAAATCTCTGATACTTAGGGTCCTGTATATTCTGTACTGCCCCTCTTTATACTCAAAATCAATTGCTACTGATTTTGACAAAGTCAGAATTTCATTCTTAATCGGTTTTCAAAAAATGATATGTATGTATTTATGTCAAAAGGCATTTGAAAACTTTTCCTTCAGTTACATATTCAGTTTCTGATGCAGAAAAAGTCAAATTGACATTTTTATTGTTTCTTCTCATTTTGAAAGAAAAAAAAACATTTAATTTCATTAAACAGTCATATACTTAGGATGTCTTTATATTTCAAGCTATTGTCTGTAGTTATTTGTTTTTTCTACAGTGTTAACATTGTGCATTTGAAAAATATGAATTATTATTCTATAAAACCAGTAGGAAGTAAAATCTCAGTTTGGAAATCTTGTTCCCGTCTCTCCCAACCCCCAACCCAAGGTTCCTCCTTTCAGATTTATGAAAGAAAACATTTCTTTCTCTAAAAGGTTTTTGTATGCCAGCATCTGGAAGTGTTTATTTCAGTGGCGTGTAATCTATCTGTGGATTTAGTTAGCACCAGACCCCCTTTTGTGTACTCCTGACTTAGAACTTTTATAAATGATCTTGTTGAATTTGTGCCAGTGTGCACATGGTTTGGCTGATTGCTGCATATATCCTTTACCTGCCAGTCACCTTTGATTTATATTCCTTCCCCTCTGCTTTTGCCTTCCAAAAATGGTGCCACTGAACTGTCCTTTAAATCATCTTATTGGGTAAATTACTCCAAGATGAGATGGTACGGTTTTGGCTGACTCCTCCACAGAAGGCATTCCTATAATCCATCCTTGCCCGCTCTGTGTAGAACCATTCAAAAAAGAGAATGAACAGGGGAAATCAGGCTCCCTCTTCCATCGGAGCATTATTTCTTCCAGTGCTATTCAAAAATGCAAAAGCTGACGTTTGATTTATATAGCTCTTAATACCATCTGAAGACACATAAACCGTATGAGAATCTTCCACATACCCTCTCCTGAACTGAACTCCTTTGTTATATAAATGTAACTTCGAGAATATGGTTATATGGTTTTCTCCCAGAAAGAATAAAATGTGAAAGAAGAGCGTATTTAAGAATATTTTAAAGGATTTCATTTGGAATAGATTATACAATATACATGACAGTTCTTTCCATAATAAAAATCCCAGTTGGTTTCCTTAAACTAAACAGCTCATACTCCTTCAGAATAGCAACGGTTCTGTAAGCTTTACTTAATGACATTACTAATTTGGAGAGTTTTATGAAGTTTCCTGGAGAAAAGCAGGTGGCTTGGCAGTAATTTAAAAGGTTCACGATTTGTGGTAGCGGTTTCAGGGGGTTTCATGTTTCTAAAGAGGGAGACCAAGCTGCATATTGCTTAAGAGTGTCTGACACAATGATGTATCATTTTGGACTAAGTTTCCAGAAGTTCGTTGGTCATTAAATGTGCTGCTTGACTTTATATTGCAGTTTCCCAGCTGTCTCTACTGGGGGTAATCTTAACGCTCAGACAGAATTTATTAATGAATGCATAAGCTTGCGGTACTGATGAAACAGTAAGTTGCCCAGATGATTTTATTAAACAGGAACATAGATTCTTAGATAAGACAAAAATGTCATTTAAGTAGAGTTGAAAAGAACTGGCTCCTTTTCTGCAGAGCGCTGGGAAAGTATTTACAAACGGTCTGGATAGTATTTGATATCCTGTGGGGACATTTAAAATTCTTGAATTGCACATACATCAGTGTCTTACTGCACGACACACTACGTGAATTGTTGCAAGCGGCGCGCGAGGCTTTCAGGCAGTATAGATGTGGTTCTGTTGAGGGAGGAGATACTGCCGTGAAATGACTCTGCTAATGGGCTTTGCACAACCACTGCTCCGTTGTGTCGTTGCCTGTTAAAGCATGTTACACTGGAAGTACTAAAGGAAACATGTGCATCTTGCTAAATATAAGGGCCCACAGTGTAAGATTTTCTTATTCTTCATGTATAATAATTTTTTAAAAATCTGGGTTATCAAAACAATTTACTAGTTCCGCTAGTGGGAAGATAAGTGCGCTGTGAAGTTTCCCATCAACTGAATCTGTGATATAAAACAAAGCACCTCCTTTACCTTGTAATCCTCATATAATTATTTTTCTTCTAACTATATGGCCAAATTCAAATACATACTAGAGACATTGTACCCACAGTTATACTGGTGTAACAAGATCTGGGGGTAAGAATACATTATTTTTAAAATTAAATGTATGTTCTTATATGCCTCCTGAGAGACTTAAAAGACCTTAGCATAAATAAGAATCTGACTTCTGGTACTTTAGTCAAGGCAATCTACTATTTAATACAGAAATATGTGTTCCAAGGGTAAGGTGAACAAATATAATTCTGCAGCAGATACCAGGAAAAAAAAGCAAATTGTAATTTAATTAAGTGTTCTAAGATATTACACAAAGGAAAGATATATGAGTATGCCCATCTTCAATAAATTACGCTGATTTTTGTAATGGTAGCGATGTTGCATCCGTGTAGCATGCACATTCTAGTACAAAGGTTAATAAATAGAAACTCGGACAATTGAAGAACCTTAAGAACAAAGTGCATTTTCTTGTCATTACAGAGGATAATAGAACCTCTCCCTTCAGGTTTCACGGTTTTGATTTCAGACGATATCCTGTACTTACACCATTATACAGTCCGAGATTAGTTGTTGTGGTTGTATTCTGCCCAGCTCTTTCAGGTTTACTTTGAAAATGAGCGTCCATTTGTATTTTTCTGCCCGAAAGATTTAGAAGTGCTTTGTGGAGTAAACCTGCTGGCACTTGTGGGCTAAAGCCACTGGTAGTGTCACCCTCACAGGGAAGAAATTTCTCCTCCTGTTGAGGTGGAACTTCCTATGTTCTAACTTAAACCCATTATTCCTTGTTCTATTGCTGGATACCACTGAGGAGAGATTGTCCCCTTCTCCTTAACCCCCACCCCTCAGATATTTCTCTATGTTAATAAGGTCCCCTCTCAGCCGTCTCCTTTCAAGGCTGAACAGCCCCAGGTCTCTCAGTCTCTCTTCACAGGAGAGATGTTCAGTCTCTTGATCACCCTCGTAGCTCTCTGCTGGACTCTCTCCAGTAGGTCCCTGTCTCTCTTGAACTGGGGAGCCCAAAACTGGACCCAGTATTCCAGGTGTGGTCTCACCAGGGCAGAGCAGAGGGACAGGAGAACCTCCCTAGCCCTGCTGGACACACTTTTCTTAGTGCCCCCCAGGATCCCATTGGCCCTCTTGGCCACAAGGGCACGTTGCTGTCCCAGAGACAACTCACTGCCCACTAGGACATTATGAGAACTTTAGAATCATGTAATGTGGCTGTTTGAGTAGGAATTAATCTACAGTTGAAGAAAATAGCATGGAATTTGATTTCTCGTGAACAGGATCTCCATTTTAGATGTTATTTCTAAGGTCTGACAGACTTATGCTATTGTATTGAGCTCTGGTAGAAGCTATACCTGTGGGCATCTCCAGCATCACTGATTTGTCACTTTGCAGATAAAAAAAATGTAAAATCTCTAGAATAACAGGGTAAATCTGGAAAGGAACAAATAAGAATCTGGGAACACCAAGACCAAGTGGAAATTTTTTTTATGACTCATAATCTGTTATTTTTCATTCTGTTTGCCTACTCTCTTGTTCATAAAGTCCTGTAATAATTCTCAGACTTGAGGACTTGTTGAGCTGGGTGTTGTGCTCGGAAGACAAAAGATTTTTGAAATTTAAACCGGGACTTTGCGTTTGGTTTCTGTCCATTTATCATGCCCCACACAGTGACGTGTCAGTTCTCATTTAAATCTTTGATACCACTAACAGCAAAAAAATGTTGTTTAGTGAGCAATGGGACAGCTGATGCTGGATTTCCTCTGGTTTGTGTCCTCTGTCCTCTCTATCCCTATGGCAATGATGCTCGTTCTCCTCTTATCCCTCTGATATGCCTCGAGGCAGCAGAAGGCTAAATGGTTGCTAGAAAATCTCCTTAACACCAAAGTTCTCCTTTTCTCCAAGCTTTTCTCTGTTTCAGGGAGCCTGACTGCACGCTTGGTAGAGCTTACAAATATTTCTCTAGCAGAATTGAACGAAAACACCAGGCTTGAGGCAAATGAATACATTTTATGAATTTCATTTTGGGGTTTCTGTGTTTCTTCCCCTTCCTTAAGGTTTTGCATTATTCCAGCTTTCTGAGTTTTAACTTCAAGGTCGTGTAAACCTCAGTTCAGCAAAGCAATCGTCTGCTTAATTTTTTGAACTATACCTTCCGTCTGACAAAAACACGTGCTAAATCGAGGTCTTTGTTATCATTAGTAATCTATGTTTTGATTCATCTGTTATTTCAACATTGTTTTTTTAAAATGTGTTGCATGTAGTAGGAAAAAAATGGAAGATGCTAGCAGGTGGAAAGGATTTTCAGAGTTTTAAACAGATATGCAGAGAAATACACATTTATAGTTTACAGATGTATCTATATTTAAATGTATTTGAGTAAACAAAGGTAAGAAAGTAGTCTTTGCCATGTGAAAAGCTTTAATATTTTTTATTTGTATGTAAAGTGATACTTCCTGGCATCTTGATTGCTCTGGGCATTTAGTTTACAGTAGTTTTTCTGTCAGTGAAGGTGACCTTAAGGGCATCAGTAGTAGATTTGATGAAGAAGACAAGATTCTGGCAAGAAGTGGACTGAACTTTGAGATTCAGTTATTTTTTCCATGTTCCATTTCTGAAAATAAGAATGGATACTGCTCAGTAGTGGAAAATATGCACTTGTGTGTGCTGTAAAGGTGGGAGCCAGAATAAGAGAAGATAGCTGAGGGTCCTTAGAAAGCACTAACAATAAGCATAAAATGGGATGGAATTAAGATCAGATCCTTTTTCTGTCTTTGTAATATTTTCGTCACTGGAAAGTCATGTAAGATACTTAAAGGATTTAAACTTAAATAGTATACAGCAGTGGGTACAGTATTGTGTTGTTAGCAGAACAAGAGAAAAAAACAGAAAATGAAGGGAAATTCTTGAAGGGGATAGCAGATTCTAGAAAATGAGAAATGTTAATTAAGCACCAATCACATTTGTAGTGCTCTATACTACTGTACCTGTTACATCTGTGACTGTGATGTGCCAGTTCACAGTTAAGCTTCAACCACGACTTTCAAGTTCTGTGCTGTAGTGACAAAATTTCACAGTTAGGATGATTTATTGCTTTTAAATCAAGAGCTCCTTACTTCTTGTTGTATCACCTTGGGTAATTCAGTTCCCTTCTCAGTGATTAAGCTCTTTAGTTATTTATTAGTAAAAGTTATACCCTTTCCTCCATGTCACTTAGTTACAGGAGAGGGAATATAAGGAGGGGTTTTTCCTCTTCTATGTCTCTGCAAGTATTTGTATGAATTAATATGCACATAGATAAAAATATATTGTATTCATAATGATCCTGAGCTATTCCACAAGACCCTGAGAAAGGGTGTCAAATAGGTGGTTTTCTTCACGCTTCAGCTGCGGAATGACTATGGAACCTGGATTATACCAGAGCAGTTAAAAACCATTCTATTCTGTTTTACCAATTTGGAATGAATTCCTAACAATTGTATGCTTCTAATTTAACATGATTTACATTCTAATGCTGCTATCATAAGACTAAAAATACAGAATATAGAATTAAGAATAAGAAAAGTAAGAATAAGAATAAAAAAAGAGGAAGGGGAAGGGGAAGGGGAAGAAGAAGGAGAAGGAGAAGGAGGAGGAGGAAGAGGAGGAGGAGGAGGAGGAGGAGGAGGAGGAGGAGGAGGAGGAGGAGGAG